>NC_067143.1:40592206-40892206 GCF_903995435.1 Acomys russatus | reverse complement strand
GTGGTGGCATAGCAATAGGTTGGTTGATCAATGGAATCAAATTGAAGACCCAGAAATAAATCCACACACCTTTGGACACTTGATTTTTGACAAAGAAGCCAAATCTATTTAATGGAAAAAGGACAGCATCTTCAACAAATGGTGCTGGTCTAACTGGATGTCTACATGTAGAAAAATGTAAGTAGATTCATATTTATCACCATGCACAAAACTGAAGTCCAGGTGAAATAAAGACTTCAACATAAAACAGACCTAGGGGAGGGAATAGGGTGAAAGAGGGAGGGAAGGGGGACCGGGAAGATAAAAGTGAGAGGATAACAATAAGATGTAATCTGAATAAATTATCTAAGTGAAAAATTAAAAAATATTGACTAACATATGGGGTGCCAGAGATATTGTCTCACAAGCTAACTGATATTGTTTCATGAATAATAAAACAGTCCATGCTCTCAAAATATTGATAATGACAACACAATTCTAGTCAGTTTCATTCCATCAGAGTGGTTAAAATGATGCAAGACATCTTTGTGTCTTCAAATTTGGCTCTGGAATATTAGAAAGAAGTGAAGGCACTTCTGAATTGCAATTGCGAATCTCTTGTGTTCTCATGTGATTTGAAGAATTGCAGCAACACATTTTAATCAGGCCAGTTGTAACTTAGACTACACTACATCCTTGCCTTGCAGGCACATTCTGTTCTAACAGAAATCAAATGTGGTAGTCTGCCAGCCACCCCAGTTTAACTCAAGCAAGGGTGCTGGATGGAGCATAAGTCCAATTTTCTCAAAAACCCAAGTGCCAGCAGCACCACATTTGTTACAGAGTCTCAGTTTTGTTTGAGATTTCTAAAGACACTTCACCCACCCATATTTGTGAGAAATCCAACATCAAGCTACTTGGAAGACATTTGGTATGGTTTCCTTTCTGACTTCTTTCATGATGCAAGGATACTAGCAGGGTAGGAGAGTTGTGGGGAAAGTTATGAAGTGGTATTTCCCAGGCATCAAAAATCAGAGCAAGGAAAAGAACACGTTGTGCCCTTCCTGGTTATCCTTGCTCTTCGTGGGTGTATAGCACAACAAATGTCAATGGTTCTACAACTGCCTCTAGAAATAGGGGTTGAATCTCTTTGTTTAATTCTCAGCCAAGGACTTTTAGCCTTCAAAGATGGATTGGCCTCAGTCCTTCACATCATTTTCTGGGGCTACAACGTCTGTAGTCCTCTTGTTGTTTACTACAGAATCCTATCAGGTATGGGCTCTTGTTCAGTTGAACTCATAACTAAAACCCAAAAGTGATTTTCGCTTTCTAGATCTTAAAGGAGCAAGCTCAATGACGTCATTGAAATTAGAGTCAACCTTGACTATTTTCAGTCTCCTTTTGCAGACCCATTAACTTACAATAAGAAGTGAGGAAACATGACTTGATATAAATGGTGCTAGAAAGGTGACAGATAGTTTCAAATCCACTCACCACTACTGAAAGCACTCACTATAAGGAGACCTAGTCCTAGTTGCTTGGGATGTTGGTATGGGAGAAACAAATGAGCCAGGAGTATCTCACTAGCCTGGACATCATTAGGAGACTCATGTCAAAAGAAAATAATAGCAATCATCATCATCATCATCCAGTGGAAGACATCTATGTTTCTAAACTACAAAAAATAAGTTGTTTCCAACCAAAAGATGTCAAACTATAACTCACTTGTGTGAGTAGCTATTTGAAGTGTCTTTGGCCTCATTTTACAGGTACCCATGTTACTCAGATTTCAAGACCCAGATCCCTTCTCCTTGATCCTTATCAGCTAGCATCACCTTAGTCAGACTACAGTTCATGTGACACTCAGAGATGCAAATAATTCACAAAGCCTTTCCTCTTAGATGTATTGCTTTGATGTGTGAATCGCATTCTTTTCTGCCCTCTTTTGAGTGTGCTTTGAGGCAGCCATCGTGAAGTGAGTGATCTTCCCTTGATGGTATAAAGATTATTTCAAGAACCCCATTGAAAGATTTTTGGCTGCCTCAGCCATTTAAACATCTGCATATAGGGAAGAAGTATTAACATTTGTTCTCCACAATAACATTTCTATCTCAAAGAAAAGTTGTCAAATGGATTTTGTAAAAATACACACCATATTCTAAAATTCTAATCCCTTGGTTGTGATGGGTCTAAAGAATATGCATTTAAACACTGACCATTTTTCATATTCTTTATGAATAACACACTGCTGGATTTGCACTCTGATATGTGTATGATGGTTTTCCTGAAGCTGCTGGGTGCTATTAGACACCCCTGCAGACCTAGAGTAGAAACAGATACAAAAATTCATCTGCTTTTAATTAAGATTATTATGAAACTGGGCAAGGGCATCTCTGTGACAAGGTGGAGACCTAAGCCATGGTATGGTCCCAGGGGGATATGAGAAGGACTCTGGCAGAGACTACTAGTAGCAGGGGTTATAGAAATTTAAGAGGAAGCCTCATACTAGACAAGTTGAAGGAGGGGAATACCAACCTGCCCATAAAATCTTCAACCCAAAATTCACCCTGCCTATAAGATATGCAAGGATAAATATAGAGAAGATAGAGCTTAGATTGAGGGAAGGTCCATCCACTGCCTGGCCCAACCCAAGAACAACTCCATGGAAGAGAAATAATGCCTAACTTTTTCCTAGTTTTTTATTTATTTTAATTTATTCACATTGCATCCTGATTATTATCTCCTTGCTTGTCTATTCCAATTTTAGCTCCCATCCCCCTCCCTTTCCTGCCCTACTCCCCTCTCCTAGAACTCTGAGAGGGGGGCACTCCTCCCCCACTGGCTGACCACTGCCTATTAGATTTCATCCTGATAGCCTGCATCCCTTCCTCTGTGTGCCCGCAGTGCCTTCCTGCCAAGGGAACTCCTGACTTTATTCATGATACTCAGCTATGCTTGCAGACAGGAGTCAAGCAGAATTGTCCTTTGAGAGGTTCCACCAGGAGCACCTCAAAAACAGATGCTGAGACTCACAGCCAAACCTTGGGCAATGTGTAGGGAACCTTGGAGAAATATCAGGGGAAGCGAAAGGACCTTGAGGTGACAGGAGCCTCGCAAGAAGACCAGAGCTAACTAACCAGAGCTCAGAGGAACTTCCTGAGACTGAAGCACCAACCAAGGAGCTTACATGGACTGAACTTAGGTCCCCTATAAAAATGTATCTGAGGGCCAGCCCAGGATTCATGTGGATACCCTAGTAAGGACAGTGGGGGCTCTTTCTGACATGAACTCTGTTTCCAGCTTTTCAATCACTCCCCCTGCAGGACTGCCTTGCCAGGCCATGGGGAAGAGGACACACTCAGTCCTGTTACCCTTGATGAGCCTGAGTGATGGGAAAGGAAGCTCCCCTCTTCGAGGGAATGGGGGAGGGGGATGTGGGAGAAGATGGGAGGGTGAAGCTGGGAGGTGAGGAAGGATGGGCGATGACCAGGAAGTAAAGTGAATAAATAAATAATTTTTTTAAAAAAGAAAAAAATTTGAGAATTTCACATATATGTTCAATAAAGTACATTCACACTTCATTTCTCTCCTCCAACTCATCTTTTATGCTCCACAACACATCCCTTTGCTAGCTTTATGTCCTTTCATTTTATTTTTTTCTTAAAGTCCATTGAGTCCAGTTACTGCTGACCTTGTGTGCGTAAATGGGGACACCCAGTCAAGCATCAGCAGCTTGCCAGTGGCCACATCTCTAAAGAACGCCCTTCTCAGGACTGAAAAGATGGCTTAGTGGTTTAGAGCATGTGCTAGAGCTGCTCTTTCTGAGGTCCCAGGTTGGATTCCCAGCACCTACATAGTGGCTCAAAGCAATCTATAACTGCCACTTCAGAGAATCTGCTGCCCTCTTCTGGCCTTCACTGTCAGGAGACACTCATGCCGTGCACATATGTACATGAAGTCAAACACTCACACATATAAGCTAAATAAATCTTAAAAAATAAAAAGAGAATGTCTCCCTCACTGCACAGTAGCTATTAACTGCTAGTAATTCTTCAGTTATAGGTGGAACCCTGAGGTCCTCTTCCCTATCCATGTTAGAATATTGATGGCTTCACCTTGTGTAGGTAACCACAGCAGCTGTGCTCAAGAATCCAATAGCCACATCACTTCCAGAAGATAACGTTTTACAACACACTTCCCTAATCTGTGAGTCACTCTTTGGTGCTGTTGTGCATCTTCTGAAACACATCTTGTTTTGTGGATCTATTAAATCCCTGTGTCAATGCTGCAATAACATATTAGCTTCACCTAATGAATAGTAAATGGAGGCTGAGAAAGAAACACTGAAGCCAGGGTATTAGGCCACATGTTATAGCATGGATATTCAAATTAAGTTCTAGCCATTTGATTGCAAACACAATTCTGTCAATTACACTACAATTTAAAGAACATTCAGGTGTACGTTCCAATTCAATTCTTATGTTGAAGAAAAGGTGTTTATTAGTTGAAATTTATGTGTCCTGAGTTCAAATCCCAGCAACCACACTGTGGTTCACAACCATCAATACTGAGATCTGGTGCCCTCTTATGGCCTTCAGGTGTACATGCAGGGAAGACATTGTATATATAATACATAAATAAATCTTTTTTTTTAAATTATGTGTCTATCAGGTTAGGTAGGTTATACTGTGGTAACAATTTTGGCATAGCTGGAACATAAAACAACTAAGATTACTTTTTCCTATTTCTCAAAGTCTACCTTTAATTGTTCTGAGGGTTCTGTGCTACATTGGGGACCCAGTTTAATAAGGTTCTTAGCCTATAATTATAGCAACACAAGTTTATTCTGTTGTGCCTTCAAGGAAATCTCAATGAAATCATTGCGATATACCCCCTACCGCAGCATTTCTGTTATGCATTGATTATGATTTCTTTCAATTTTCCTAATTTTTGCATTTTGAGAACATGTGCTTTATAATTATGCCCCCCCCCCCAGTAGAAACAACTGAAGCTGGTTTATGTTTCAGTATAACATGAAGGGTAGTTTCTTTTGGAGCTTATCCTTCAATACAGCTTTACAATGTGAGTTAGTCAAATCACTCTCCAAAGAAATCTTATGAATTCTCTGTCTCAATATATCTTCTAAAACAAAGACATGGTAGAAAGTGAGACTGGGATTTGAACTACCACTTTTCAAAAACCAGAATCTTTTCATATATTTCATCTCATATAACCCAATTTTAAGAAGTACCTATTACCCTAATTTTATGAATGAAAAAATGATAATGTAAGAGAATTAGAAAAATGATAAAGATCTTAAACTCAGAATCAGATATTTTGAGGCTAGAGATCTGGTGCAGTGGTCAAGAGCCCTGGATACTCTTCCAGAGAACCTAAATTCTATTCTCACAACCCACCTGGTGGCTTCCAGCCATTAGTAACTCTAGTCTCAGGGTTTCTAATGCCCTCTTGTGGCCTCTTTAGGCACCAGGTAAGCACATAATACAGAGGAATGCATATATGCAAAGCACCAGTATATATATATATATATATATATATATATATATATATTAAAGGAAAGTGTAAATATTTTTAAAGGAGCCAGTGTATGAAGTATTACCTTCTTTTGACATATAGTATATAGAGGTGTTTGAGCTACAGATTCTGACAGATACTCAGACTCATTCAGTAAAAGATAATTGAAAAGGACTTAATCCTTTACATTCATTTTGTTCAAGATTTATTTATTTTTATTATTGTATGTGTATGGTGTTTTGCTTGCATGTGTGTCTGTGCACTACATGCTTGCAGTGAGTCTCTCAGGACTGCAGTTGCCGGTAGTGGTTTGGTGCCATGTGAGTTCTGGGAATCAAACTCAGGTCTATTGGAAGAGCATCAAGTGCTCCTAACCACTGAGCCATCGCTCCAGTCACAGGAAATACTATTCTTGTGCCTTGCGTATTTTAATGAGAAAATATCAAGTACCATTTATCATCTGTCAACCATATGTCTCCTATCTATTTATCAATCATCTATAAAATAAATTTCTATGAGTTTTCAGATCTAACATTATATATTGAATTCACTATATAATAAATTATGTAGCATTTGAATGAAATGATTGTTTCCATCCCTCCATCTACTTATTTAAAAACTTAGTGACACTCAGATGCTTAGGAAACCTAGGCAGCAAAGTGAAATGGTTGCGTTTGGTTATTATATGTCTTTATAACTCACACTGTTCCTCCCATGTCTGTTTCTTTCAGGCAGTTGTTGACAATAAGAATACCAAATATTCTCTTTTAGTCTTCCCAAAGAAGCCCTAGGAATATTATAAAAATGATATATTTTTGTCTGCCTCTATTATCTGGACTATTTTGTGGGGGGTATTTTCCTCACCATTAGAGCTAATTTTAATTAAAACTGATAATTCTGGGGTGCCTTCCACATGCTCCCTGGTGACTGTGATATAAATGGACATAATAAACAGACCATCCAATATTGATAGAGTCTACAGCTGCAGCTGCTAATTAGGACCAATAAAGGCTTGGAGGGCAAGAGTTCCCATGTGACATTTGTTTAATTAAAGCTTTTGTCTGCCTTATTGAGAAGGATGAAAATATTTTACTTTAAATTTGCAGAAAACAAACATAGGCTTTAGAATGCTGAACGTCCCACAATAACCTCTTCTGGACTCACAAAAGGAAAGGTTTAAAAATACTATTTTTCTTGCTAATACCAGGGAAGTAATTGTTGCTACCTCCTTAAAGCAAACTAGATAGTTTATTCCATTTCAAAAATCCAACATATGCATTTCTCTGGCTAATGGGCTTTAAGAGTGAGATGGGTTTAGAGGTGAACCAGAATGACTGGAGCATGGAGCATAGGGCAGCTCGGGAATGGTGTAGGGTGTTGGCAGATAGCACCAGGAGAAATACTGTGCATGGCCAGAAGTAAACTGAGCAGACATGTGCTCATTATCTTGACAGTATGTCCTCATGACTTGCCTTGTTCTAACCTTATCGAACCTCCTGCCTCATAAATATGCAATTAGTTGAAAGGCTATTATGAATCAATATGTTTAAAATTAAAAAAAAAAATCAAAGCATCACCATGATAGAGATCCTAAAGCTCAAAATGAACATAACTGGTCCAAATAAATTCTCAATTTCTAATGCAGAAAAGTTAAATTTAAAAAAGATGGGGTGCTTGATTATATAGACTGTATAGGATGAGAAAACATTTAGTATAAGTTTATTCTTTTTAATGATATTAATGTTATATATATTTACATATGTACAAATATAATAATATAGATATATATTACACATAAAGAATATATTATAACAAGGCAAGAGAGAAAGTAAAATGAGAAAAATGAGATGAAAGAAAACAAAACAAGGCTGTTTTGAGTCACTAATAGTGATATAAGAAGCCAGTAAACAGTTACAGAATATTATTTTTCACACTGAAGTCTAGACCCCAAATCTTTTCTGACCATGAGGCCAAGTAAAACAAAAAGTGGATGATGATAAATCCTGAGTGAGGCATGTGGGAATATGAATTTGGTCAGTGATATTAACATAACCTATAATTGTGTGGTTAATTACCCCTGTCAATACCAAAGCAGCTTGAATTCTCTGGATACCCAAGCATGTCTTCGCACTATTACAAATTGTGGGAAGCCATTCTAAATTCTGCCATGTCAGAAATCTCAAGCTTAGGCTGCACACTGTGACTTTCCAATTGCTGGGCTTTGCCAGAGGAGGTCTTTGTGTTCCAGGCCATGCTTGGACTATTTACCTTTGAAAGAAGTAGGGAAGTCCCTACTGAGAAACACCTAGAGGGTTAAGGAAATCCTTTCAGAGAGCTACTCAAAAAATAGGAAGTTCTTACAGGGAGCTATTAAGGCTATTGTGTTCTTCTTGCCTTGGGAGCTAGGGAGAGAGGCATCAGAATAGATCCTATTGACCTTGCTATCTAAAGTCTTACTTGTCTGCATTAAAGAGAGTCTTGATCAGAAACTTCCTGACTTGACTTGTTATTTCTCACATCTCTGTACCCTACTTTCAATCCCCACTTCCTCTTTCAGGCGAACCCTGATTCGATTTTTCCCGTGGGCCAGGACATGTCAACAACTCTACCTGAGACCTTATCAATTCTGTGTATACATGTCAGCAACATGGTGCCTACCTACCATAAATTAGAAGAAAATCATGTTTGGAGGGGAGGCTGCGTGTCTATGTCATATAAACACTCTCTCACGGTGATGTCCTCCCAGTAGCAATGTCTAGATACATAGTTATAAATTGGCATTCTTATTTAGGTTTACTATTGCTATGATGAAAGCATGACCAAGCAGACCTTGGAGAGGAAAGGATTTAGTTCCCTTATACTTCTGTAAAGCAGTTCATTATGTAAAGGTTTCAGGACAGGAACTCAAATAGGATAGAAACCTGGAAGCAGGAACTAATGCTGAGAAACTCAGGTTGTCTGAGTTTATCCCTGGGAGCCCAATTGAGACACAGAGTCCAGAGTCGATGCAAAAGCAAAGGAATTTATTAATCTGACAACAGGGTCCACCATAGTCTAGGAAGGTGGAAAGGCCCCGTCCTACAGAAACTCAGGGTTTAAATATCTTCTACAAAAAGTAAAACTCAGTGACAGTGTTTAGTTAAAGAGTGCTAGGCTAACAATAGGGGGTCTAGGGAGGTAAATTCTAAGTAGGATGAGATAAGAGCAGTAATTTCCAGGGACAGGGTGGAGATGGGGCCTAGGGAGAATTTTTAACTTGTTCTCCTTAGTTTGCTACAGCTTTGTTTGCTCTGTTATCGGCCTGCAGCTTGCTTGGCTGACAACACTATTGTCATAGGAGCTGAGTGCAGGCCACCTGTAATTTTATATTTCCTCAGCTAAAAACTCCAGTTCCTTAGCTAATAATGAAGCACTATTTCCTTTAGCTGATAATGACACTGCTGAGTTCAGGCCATCTAGAATCTTACAATGCAAAGGCCATGGAGGGATGCTGCTTACTGGCCTGCTCTTCTTGGCTTGTTCAGCCTGCTTTCTTATAGAACCCAGAACCACCAGCCCAGGGATTTCCCCACCCACAGTGGGCTGTACCTTCCCACATCAGTCACTAATTAAGAAAATGACCTTTAGGCTTACCTGCCAGTGAAAGACCCCCGAAGGGAGACCCTCACTCAAGCCTCGGGATGGCGTGCACCCAAAGACACACAAACGACCGTCTTGCTGTAAACGCACGAGGTAGTTTATTGGCGGAGCTCCGGGTCGACACGTATCTCACTCAGGAGACAGAGGCGTCGACCCAGAAGCCCAGGGGTTTGGAGTTTATATGGACAAAGGTCAGGGGAGTGGGAAGTTTTGGCGCGGCCACACACGATTGGTTGTTTCAAACATTTGAACATCAGCAAATTGCATAGGCAGATCTGGGGTAAGGTCGGACTTAGTCACACGGGAGCAGTCCTTGGCTCCTGTTTTCCTCGGAACCCGAGGGTAGATGTTTATCTGAGCTAACAACATATCTGGTTAAACTCAAATGTGGAACATTGTGTGCGGGCCTCAAGGGGGATTAAGCAAACACCATAAGATTGGATGAGGGGTCTTGGCTCATTACTCACTCGATCATGTCCGGTACCTGTTTCTCTCAGGAATTTGTCCTTGTGTACCCTTCCTATCTTTTATGGCCAGCAGGTCCCTGGAACACTCAATAGGTCTTTGTTTCCTAGCTCTGCATTCTTTGTGACTTATCATCTGGGGCCTTGGGCTAGCAAACCTGCTGACCTGCATCTCAACTATTTGGGCTTATGAGTTAGAGAGCTAATTAAAAATTCTCTCTCTCACCAGTAGCTGGGTCTTCTGGAGACATGAACCCAATTGAGGGTCTCTCTTGTCAGATGACTATAACTTGTGTCAATTTGACATAAACCTAGCCAGGATAGTGACCAAATATCTATTGAAAAGACAAGGATGATGCTGAATAGACTGAGATTCTGAACAGGTCATCTTTATCTTTTCTTCATGGAATTAGGTTCCTGCCACTTATCCTTCTCATGACTCCTCCAACGAAACTATTTATCCTCACCACAAGAGATGTAGACTTTAATCCTCTGTAGTCTTTTAGAAATCTACCCTCAATACAGCCCAAGTTAGGACTTTTAACTTGGAAATAAAGGGTATCTTTAGCCAAAAGAGGCTTTCATTACTAAGGATTCTGGGAAAATTCAAAGAAATCTATCTGTCTGTCCATGTGTCTGTCTGTATGCCTACTTGTCTATCTGTCTCTCTAGATCAGTGGTTCTCAACATGTTGCTTATAAGCCAAAAAAGACCATTGGAAAATAATGGTTTTTGTGATTCATAATAGTGAAAATTTGCAGTTATGAAGTAGCAACAAAAATAATTTTATGGTTTGGAGATCACCACAACATGAGGAACTGTCTTAAAGGGTCACAGCGTTAGGAAGGTAGAAAACCACTGCTCTAGATTGATGTTCTATATCTAAATTACTCTGGCATACATGAAAGGACAACTTTCTTTCTACAATTAGATAGTAACACATGATGAAGAATTGGGTACTAAACTATGTAAATGATAGGAGGGGCTATTTGTATTAGCTTCCTAACAAATATTATTGAGCACCAGACTGGACCCTTCAGTATTCCCTCATGGTTAGAAGAGGAGTCCAGGAGGCCCTGCTCTTCCCTGAGGATCTGCTGACTGTTAATGGTTCCTGGGGGAGGGGATGTCATTGTTGTCAGTGGTATGCCACTAAGGAATTTATTGTGAATAAGGAATTCTGGAGACTGTTTTGCAGTTCTATCGACTCAGGGAAGTTTTGTTCACCTGTCTCTCAAGAGAAATGATTTCTTCTCCCCTTCCAGTGGCAGCACGTCTTCAGGACTCCCTGCCTGGGAGGGAAGACCGCTAACTGAGTTGTCCAATGGAGGAAGCTGTGCATACTTGGGACATATTCTTTTTACCTTTTCCGTTCTCAGTTTTAAGGTATTGTAAGATATGTCTAAACAAAAGGTTAGAAGTGGACGTGGAATTCTTTGGCCTTCACCATGTAAAGACTAACCAAAAGTATTAAATCTGCTCCCTCCCACAGAACTTCCACAGGTAAGAGAAGATAAGAGAAAGGAGTCTTTCTCTTATCACAGAGGCCCAGTGCTCAGTTTGTATTGTCTTCTCTCAACAAGTCTATGGATGTATTTATTTCCCAACTCAACTGAGACGGGAAGCAACATTCTCTTTTGACATTCTACATATTAAGAAAAAGTAGAACTCGGGTAGTGTTTTCCCACCTAACACAGCTGCCAACATGTACTTGGTGTTCACTAATATTTATTAGTAAACTAATATAAATATATCCACTGTTTTAACTGCATACTTTTAACTGTAGTTTAATTTCATCTGATGTTAAACTCAGTTATTTAGAGAACCAAAGGAATAGACTTCTCAAGAGTAAGAATTTTGAGGGCTGGGGAGATGGCTCGGTGGTTAAGAGCATTGCCTGCTCTTCCAAAGGACCCGAGTTCAATTCCCAGCACCCACATGGCAGCTCACAACTGTCTGTAACTCCAAGATCTGACACTCTCATACTAAGACACATAAAAATTAAAATTAAATAAAATATTTAAAAAAAAAGAATTTTGAGCAGGAAATCTAACAAGGATAAAAGTGAGATTTAGTGCTTTGAATATGTAACTGCATCCTAATGGATCTGCTCCAAGCCTTGCTGTTATTCACAAAACTCCCTTAACGGTAGCTCATATTGTAAAAGAAATTACTTGCTTTCTTTAGCAAAGTTCTTCCTTGTGAGCCCACACTGACTGGTAAGGTAAGCGTTGTAGTGCCCATGCGGAGGCCAGAGGACACTCTGGAGTTTAGCTCCTCACTTTCCATCTGGTTTGTGACAGGGTCTCTGTGTTTGCCAGGCCAGAGGGCCTGTGAATTTCAGGGAATTGTCCTATCTCCATGTTTGATCTTGCATGAAGTATGCTGGATTACAGATGTGCAATACTGCACCAGCTTCACCTAGGTTCTGGAATCTGAATTCCTCTCCTCATGCTTGCGGAGCATGTTCTTTATCCTGTGACCCAGTGTCCCAGCCCAGTAATTATTCTTTAAAGCAGCATGAAATCTCTGAATCTAGGCATATTTTCAGATAACTACAGCCACCGCTGTTACACTAGGTCAGTCATAAGTAAGAGAGTACTTCGATGTCGGGGACTGTTTTTTGGAGTGCTTAACAGAAGCAGGCCAGAGGACTTATAACCTTGGCTTGCAGACTTTCACACAGCCTTGAGGACTTGGCAAGATACCTGTATTAGTTAAGAAAGTTTATCATTAATTCCAGATGTGGATGTGAGCTTGACGTACTTCTTTAGTCTTGAGATGAAGAAGTCTAAACATATAGATAACTAAAGCAACTGGCAGTTTTTGTTTCTGTTCCAAGAATCTTCTGGTTCACACAAAGGAGTATTGTATAAAAGCTCTGAGAGAAATAAATTTGGGGATACAGTATTTACTGTTAGTCCTCTGGAATACTTGTCTGTTTTTCTTATCTCTTTTCTATCTTTTCTTATATCTTTTTTATTTCTCCATCCTCACGCCCCATATCCAGTCACTAGTCAATATTGTCCAGAGCAGGCTTTGGTACTTCTGGGCAGGACAGATGGCTCAGCAGTTATGTGTGTTTGCTGCTCTTTCAGAGGACCAGAGTTCATTTCCCAGTACCCATGGTAGGGACCTTACAACTGTCTGTAACTTAAGCTCCAGAGGACCCAACATCTTCTTCTTGTCTTAATGGTTGCCCCACATATTTGGTACATATACACACATACACATAAATAAGAGTTTATTTTTTAAAATTGCTTAGGTTCCAAGACAGAGGCACCCAACATGCACAGGGTCTGAGAACGAAGATCTCAGTGACTGCAAAGCTGAGAGCAAGTGGCCAGACTATTGACTCTGGGATGCCAGCATCTGTTTGTGTTTCCCCAGAGAGAAGAGGGGATCCTGGCTGCCAGACAGTCATGGTTCCAGCCTCAGACCTCCGGGCTATTTATTCTTGTCATCCCAAGGATGACTCATGATTCTAGAGAGGCACAAATCCAGCCTGTGGCTCACAGCTCCACTAGCCATCTAAAGGAAACAAGCTGGATCACATGCTAGACACTCACACCCCAATCCCCTGCCTATAGGCCCAACTGGAACATAACCAGTAGAGAAGATCTGCAGGATATTCACAGAGATCCAGCCCACAGCCTATGACCCAGGGCTTCCCACCCCCTCAAACTCAAGAAGCCCAGCAGGCTCCAGGAACAACCAGGGAACACCAGGGACAACCAGCTGCTAAAGGCCAGCTTAAGAACACGATCAACAAAAACCAGGGCAATGTGGCACCACCAGAAACCACCTATCTTGATACAGTAGGCCATGGATATGTTAACACAACTCTAACATTTAAGGATGATTTAAGGAAATGACCTTAAGTCTATGCATTTGAAGATAATAGAGGTCTTTAAAGAGAAAACAAATCCCTCAAGGAAGTACAGAAAAATAAAGTCAAACAAATAGAATGCTTTAAAAGGAAACAAATAAATTACTTAAAGAAATCCAGGAAAACCCAATCAAACAAATAGAGGCCTTTAAAGAAGGAATTAATAAGTCTTTTAAAGACATACAGAAAAAATACAATTAAACAGGTGAAGGAAATTAATAAAATGGTTCAAGACCTGAAATGGAAATAAAACAAATAAAGAAAACACAAACTGAGGAAATCCTGGAGATGGAAAACTAAGGAAAGAGAACAGGAACTACAGAGGTTAGCATCACCAACAAAACACAAGCAATGGAGGAGCGAACCTCAGGCATAAAAGATAAAATTGAAGAAATCTATATGTCTGTCAAAGAAAATATTAAATTGAAAATATTCTTGACAGAAAACATCCAAGAAATAAAGAACACAATGAAAAGATGAAACATAAGAATAATAGGAATAGAAGAGAGAGAAGATTCCTGGCTCCAAGGACCAGAAAATATTTTCAACAAAATTATAGAAGAAAATATCCTCAACCTAAAGAAAAAGATGTCTTTAAATATACAGTCTTATAGAATACCAAAAAGATTATACCGGAAAGGAAAGTCATTCTGCTGCGTAATAATCAAAACATTAAATATGCAGAACAAAGAAACACCTATTAATCAAAACATTAAATATACAGAACAAAGGAAAAATGTTAAAAGCTGCAAGGGAAAAAAGGCCAAGTCACATTTAAAGGCAGACCTATCAGAATCGAACCTGACTTCTCAAAAGAGACTCTAAAAGCCAAAAGTGCCTGAAAAATGTCTTTCAGACCATAAAGGACTACAGAAGCCAGTCCAGCCTACTATATTCAGCAAAACTTTCAATCCGCATAGCTGGAGAAAGCAGGATATTCCCTGACAAAGCCAAATTTAAACAAGGAGGTTAAATACAGGATCTAAATATCTTCGCTACAGCAAAACCAAAAGAAGACAAGCACATAAACACACTACCATGACCAGAAAGGAACTAACAATCATGGGAGTGGTTGAAAGGGGAACAGAGTAGGAGAGGAGAAAAATGAAGGTGGAGATCAGACCTGGGAGAACAGGGGTGGGAGTACAGAGGACTAGCAGAGAAAAGAGAAACCATAGCTGAGGGCATCTCTGACAAGCTGGAGACCTGTGACATGATAGGCTCCTGAGAAAATATGGGAGTGACTCTAGCTGAGATTCCTAGTAGCATGGGTAATGGAAACAAAAAGGCCACCCTCTAACTAGGCAGAACTCCTAGTGAAGGGATGAGAACACCAACCTACCCACCAAAACTTCAACCCCAAATTTACACTGCTTACAAGATGTGTAGGGATAAAAATAGATCACAGACTGAGGGCATGTCCAACCAATGCCTAACCCAATCTGGGACTCACCCCATGGGAAAAGGCCAACCCCTGCCACTACTCTACTGTGCTTGCAGATGGGAGCCTAGCATAGCTGTCCTCAGAGAGGATCCAAGCAGCAGTAGATCGAAATAGATGCTGAGACTCATGGCTAAACATTGGGCAGAGTACAGGGAATCTTGTAGAAGAGTGGTGGGGTGGGAAGGATAGAAGGTCCTGGAGGTGACAGGAGCTCCATAAGAAGCCCAACAGAGCCAACTAACCAGTCCAGGGTGGGTTTCAGAGAATGAAACAACAACCATAGAACCATGTGTGGACTGGATCTAGGTCCTGTCCAGATATATAGCTGATGGGCAGCTAGGTTTTTATGTAGGTTCTCTAGAAAGGGGAGCAGGGCCTGTCTCTGACATGGACCTTGTTGTCTACTTTTTGCTTATTTCCCCTGCCTGGGATGTCTTGCCAGCACACAGGGGAAGAGGATTTGCTAAGTCCTGATGCAACTTGATGGGCTGATGTGGGTTGGTGGAGCTCCCCTTTTTTGAGGAGTAGGGGAATGGGAAGAAGGGGAAGAGGGAGTAGGGTGGGACCAGGAAGAGTGGAAGGAGAAGGTTAAGATTGGGACATAAAGTGAATTAATTAATTAATTAATTAAAAAATAAAAACATAAACAGAAATTGTTTCAAGAAGATCATAAAATATTGGTTCTAAGAAGGCATGAATGATTCCCTAAATCATCACTAGCTAACAGTTCTATTATTTGGTATCATGTACTCTTAAATGAAAAACTACCAAGTCAAAACCTACTACACTGTGTATCAGAAAATATACATTGAACCTCATGCGTTACAGTGAAAAGAGACTCGATGTCAACTTTTGTCTGAAGTTGGGATGTCAGGTACCATGTTATTTTCTGGATCCTGCAAGCCAGTCTCTTATTCTGACTTTGGTTTTTATAGCAGTAAAATTTGTTTTAAAAGTCTGCCCTTGGAGCTGGAATGATGGCTCACTGGTTCACATCATGGAATATTCTTGGAGAGGGTCCTACTTCAGTCTCTTGTACTCATATCAGGTGCCTCATAACTTCTTGGTAACCCACTCCGGAGCATCTGATATCTTCTGGCTCCAGTGGGCACCTGAACTTACATGCACATAGAAACACACACACACACACACACACAGACACACACACTAAAAATAAGATAAATTTTCAAGAATTTAGACTCCCACTCTCTCACAGGATGTCTTGAAGATAATATAAATATTGTTATTCAAAAAGTGTTTATTTCAGCTGGGAGTTGATGTGATATACATCTTTAATCACAGCACTTGTGGGGCAGAGGCAGACTGATCTCTGAGTTCGAGGCCAGCCTGATCTACTGAACAGAACAGTTTCCAGGACAGCCAGGCCTACACAGAGAAGCTCTCAAAAAGTAATTATTTCATCTATTATTATTGTTATTTGGAGAGACAAAATTTGAATAAAATCACATTCACATAATATCTTATTTTTGACATGTAAATGGTTGTTAAGTGTTTTAAATTTGACTTTAACTAAAGAGGAGATTTAAAGATCATCTTTTAATGCTAGAGTTTTGGGCTTTGGCCAAGGTAATTTAGCTGCCAGCCTCAAAGTACCACAGCTAAGTGCCAGATACACTACAAATGACTGAATGGGAGATTGTCTCTGCCAAAACAAGTCTTAACGGTTTTCGTCATTCTTTCCCGTATGTCCCCATGAAAGGTCATTTTTCATAAACTAGTTTTAATCAGAGCTGTCAAAATCATAAGCATCAACTGTTTTCTGAGCCTGGTAGTTTGACCAGTGAAAATCAATGTAAAGATGGGAAACATTTTCAGGGAAGCCAGGAATTCATGCCTTGAAATCACGAGCAATGAATGATCTAAGTCCAGCGAGCAACTTCCATGTTAGAGTTGGCAGGCCTAGGGCTGCTGGCGTGTAGGTCGTTGCTGCACAAACAGCCAATGGAACACTAGAAACGCCCCTTCTAGTGTAATGTTTGAAATATTTGACCACCAACTGTGGCACAATTGATCGGAAAATGCCATCTGCATTCTTGGCTGTCTGGACCCCATGACCAAGCTAGAAAAAGAAAGAGTGGGTTTGTTAGAAGCAGACCACAACATCTTTGCATTAAAAGCAACTGGGTCTCATATGATCTAGGGAAATATCCAAGTTCTGAGCTGCCAAGAAGGGACTTCAATTCTCTCTCTCTCTCTCTCTCTCTCTCTCTCTCTCTCTCTCTCTCTCTCTCTCTCTCTCTCTCTCTCTCTCTGTCTCTCTCTCTCTGTCTCTCTCTCTCTCTCCCTCCCTCTCTCAGAGTGTATGTGTGTGTGTTCATGAGTGTGTGTGTGCATGTGTGTGTATTTTGTGTGTTCACAAGTTTGTTGTGGGGTGTGGGTATAAATGCATGTGTGTACATGTATATGTGGAAACCAACAGTCAACTCCATGTAGGGTACCATTCACTTTAATTTTTGTTGGTTTTGAGACAGGGCCTCTCACTGGGCTCGAATTTGCCAAGTTGGCTAGCCAGCAAAGCCCGGGGATTTACCTGTGTCTATTTCAGTATTGGGACTACAGTCACATGCAACCATACTAGGTGACTTTTTTTCTACATGGGTTCTGAGGATCAAGCTCATTTCTCATGATAGATCGGCAAACATTTTACTGACTGAGCTATCTCCATAGTTCTGTTGTTGTTGTTGCTGCTGCTGCTGTTGTCCTTACATTCATACCCTGTGGGCTAGCAAAGGCTCTGAGAGGTCTTTGCGTCCTGAGTGTCTAAGTGTCTGAGAACTGGTCTGAAACTTTTAATGACTTAAAGTGACTAGAAAGTTATATAATGAGGCACAAGTATCTTCAAGGGATTTGGCTTCCTCCAAAAGACAATGTTTTTGAAAATAATTGATATCAGTTAAGCAAACAAATGCAGCTGTTTTAATTTTTCTCTCCTCATAGCTGAGATTCCACTGGAAGCTACTTACTCTTACATTTTATTAAGGAGTTTTGGTGTTTTAAATAGAGAACTAAGATGATCACCCTATTTGTTTTTTAACATGTTGAAAAGTCTTTATATGTGTGCCGTTTACATTATGAAAACCAAAAGTTTGCTCAATTTTTAGTTCCAGAAGTTTCTCTTCAACCCCAAATATGAGTGACATATTAAAAAGTGGTGAATAATTTTAAAAAGAAATGTGCTCTTATGCTGATATTGGATTGGGAAAGGCTAGGTTCCCAGGTGAGAGGTATGCTCCAGGTCTCAGCAGTAACACAGCTCACAGACTGGGATAGCTAAAGATGGACATATGGAGAGAAAACTTGTGGGAAGGATTGTAAGCTTTGTAACAGGTGAAAGCAGTCTTGGCAGGCTTTGTCCTTGGACACACCATGGATATTTCCTGAGATTAAGCTTGCTAGACTGGGTGAGCCATCCTGGGCCTGGAATTAAGAAGAGGACCAAGGGACTCCACCTGGACTATTGTGTTTCTAATTGACCATGAATGGGAGAGGGAGACCACCCCTTATACATGAGAGACAGACAGGTGGAGAGGACAGAGAGGAGCAACAGGTTCAGACTGGGCATGAGTGGATGTGAATCGAGAAAAGGATCAGCGAACAGGCAGGACCAGTGTGCAGGCCAGAGACACCTAAGGACCCATACTGTGGAATGGATACCAGAAGGTTCACTCCTGTTTCCCTTTAACCTTTTTTCCCTTTTGTGTAAGCTATTTGGGTTGTACAATAAAGTTTAATTGTTAAGAAACAGCCAACAAAATTCAAACAGGTATTAAGAATTTATAAGTATCAAGAGGACATGATTGAAATTCAATATCTATCCTATCTCATCTCTATTAACTTAACTCCCTTATTTTGACCTAAAAAGAAATTTAGACCCAACAAGACGGGAAAGATGTTTACTTCAAGTTTGACAAACACAAATAGCCAAATCACTATGAATGTAACATTTATAGAACTCATGATTGTCACATGGTTCTCCCTGCTGTATGTAGTTTGTTTTATGCATGTGTAATAAAATAAATATATATGAAAAACATTGCTTAAATTTAAAAAAAAAAAAGGAGGTCATAATTAGCTGAATTAAAAAGAAAACAAAACTCACATCTGTTTCTTTAAATTTGTAAAGTTAGCCTATGAAATGAATGATAAGCTATGTTATGATACCATTTTGACACTTGTATGTCTTTATACTTTGTCCAGATTCGCTCCCTCCTCTTGTCCCCTTTTCCCTTTCCTGTTAGTCTGTCTCTTTTTTTCAAATTGTCCACCCTCCAATGTCATGTCCGTGTGTGTGTGTGCGTGTGCGCATGTGCGTGTGTGCGTGCATGTGTGTGTGTGTGTGTGTGTGTGTGTGTGTGTTTGGAATTCAACATGAATTAATGTGATATTCATCTTTTGTTTCCTTCACTGTACCTCCATCCTCACTCACTTTGTCTCCTTCCACTAAACTAATGGTTCTCAACCCTCCTAATGCTGTGACCCTTTAATATAGCTCTTCATGTTTCGGTGACTCCCAACCATAAAGTTATTTTGTTGCTACTTCTTATCTGTAATTTTCTACTGACATGAATTGCAATATAAGTATTTTTGGAGTTGAGGTCTGCCAAAAGTGCTGTGAACCACAGGGTGAAAAATGCTGTTCTATTTGAACTGTCCCCTTCCCATATTTGCTTTGTATATCTGATTACTAGAACTCTTGTTTTGCATGATGGTGTTGTTACACCAAAGAGATGGAAACAATCTTTTACTGGAAATAAGATAGAGATGTATACTTATTTTCATAGTTTACATTTGCTAGCAGAATATCTTTTAAACTTTAGTTTTAAATCTTTTTTAAAACATGTATGAGCATTTTGCCTGCATGTATGTCTGTGCACCAGGTGTGTGTCTGATGCCCTAGAATGCCAGAAGAAAGAATCAGTTTCCTTTATAGATGGGTTGTTAGTTGCTAAATGGGTGCTGGTCATTGAACTTGCATCCTTTGGAAAAGAAATCAGCGTTCTTAACCAAGAACCTATATCTTCAGCTCCTGCTGATGAGACCTTTATCTCTATGACAAGGTGAAGACTTGCCACAGCATCTGTTTTATAGTTGCAGAAGACAGCCTTTTCTGGGACGCCAGTATTCCTTATTTCCTAGAGTAATTTGCTTCTGACCAACAGAATATGAAAATATAGAGGTACAATCTACAGTATATATATATATATATATATTATAATATAATATATATAATATAATATATAATATAATATACAATGTATATATATAAAATATGTAATTTGTAATCAGGTCACAAAAGGGTATGTAACTGTTTTGTTAATGTAGGTGTTCTATGGGATTTTCACAGCTCATACACATCAATGACACTGATTTGATTGGGTGGAGAGGCCGACAAAGCAAGGCATTAAAGGTGACCTCTTGCAAATGCTAGGGTTTTCACCAAAAATATCTCCTAAACTAGGTGTGATGGTACATACCTGTAATATACCCAGAAGGTGAGCAGTTACATAATGAGATCCTGTCTCAAAAAAATCAATCAATTGTCAATCAGCCAATCAGTTAATGAACTAAGGAAAAGTTCCTAGATGCTTGTTGCTGAAAACTTGACCCTTAATGTGACTATTTTCTGATGTGGGACTTTAAAAATTGTTTTTAGTAAAAATGGCCATCTTACCAAAAGTAATTTAAAGTTTCAGTACAGTCCCTATCAAAATACCAACACAATTTTTTAAAGACATTGAAAGATCAATACTCAATTTCATATGGAAAAACAAAAAACCCAGAATAACTAAAACAATCTTGTACAATAAAAGATCCTCTGGAGGAATCCCCAGCACTGATCTCAAGCTCTACTATAGAGCAACAGTAATTAAAACAGCATGGTGCTGGCATACCAATAGGCTGCTTGATCAATGGAATCAAATTGAAGACACAGAAATAACTTGAACTCATTGGCACAGGAGACAACTTCCTGAAGAGAACACTAACAACCTAGGCTCTAAGATCAATAATTAATAAATGAGCCCTCATGAGGCTGAGAAGCTTCTATAAGGCAGAAGGCACTATCAACAGAACAGAGTGATAGCCTGCAGACTGGGAAAAGATCTTCACCAACCTTACATCCGACAAAGGACTAATATACAAAATATATAAAGAGCTCAAGAAATTAAACACCACCAAAGCAAATAACCCAATTAAGAAATGGGGTTCTTTCAAAGTATTGGAAGTAAACTTTGTATTGTAATTGAGTTATATGGGTACAATACCTCATATTAGAGTAGAAATATTTATATATAATGTATGTGATGAATAAACTTACATTTGAATTCTATACCACTGTATCTAGAATTAAACTTATTTTGCATCTATATAGAAAATTCTCTACCAGTGAATTAAAAATAACCTTGTGAGTTTCAATTGAGACATTAAGTTGAGGAATAGATTCACTAATCTACTTTTTGTTCTATCTTCCTTATATATTTCTATATTCCCCTTCTTTCTTTGCAATCCCTATCTGCAAACCTAAGAATATAAGATAAGGGAGAAGAGAGACATCACTGAGTCTAACCTTGTTTTCTTTCTAAATAAGACCAATAATAACTTTTAACCAACTCTCATTGATAATGACCTTTTTTGGCCCAAAAAAGCAAGTAAAAACCTACCAGACCTCGCTAAAAGGAAATGGGGTGTCATTCTCTCACGGTTTCTTCTGGCTGATTTGGGATGAATAATCCCTAGTGGGCCCCAATAAAATTGTTTAAATAGTTAATCCAACTATGAATTACATTTGTGGTCCAGTTTTTAAATATTGAGAAATTTCAGGCTTAATTAAAATCCTCTGTGGGACAATCTGAAATGCTGGACCAATTGGGATTAGAAGCTCTCTTCCAAAGTGTCAATGCAGGCTGTTTCGGATAAATAAGTTATACAAATTAATTGTTAGCTGACCAAATCATGGTTATGTCAATCACTAATCTGCTTTTATCACAAGAATATACATCTTAGATGTGGCAAATAGATAGGATTCTATAGAAAGATAAGGTAGGATAGTTAGATAAGGTCTTCAAAAACATCAGAGACGTGCAGAATATGGCATTTTAAAATGTTTTATTATTTTGAAGATTCACTGACAATGATACAGGTTAACTCCTGGCAACACCCAGCCTACCTCAAAGAGGATGATGAGCATTGAAGACCTCCTTATGGAGATGGCTTCAAATGTGGCAAAGAAGCCACTAGACAAAATGTCCTCGTTTCCACCAGAGACAGAGTTCTGCCTGAAGAGAGGCAAGCTTGAATGTAGACAGCCAAACTGTGCCAAGACAGGGTAAGCAAGTCCTCAAAAGTTCCTGCCTCACAAATACGTCTGTCAGATATATTGGGCCAGAAGGCTGAAGAAGATGCTCCAACATAATGAGAGTTTTGGGTGACTATTCAGGAAGCAAACTGTCTCTGTCATCTTCTCATTTGGAAAGCTACTAACCTGCATTCCCAGCATACTCAGGTAATCAAGTTTATTCCTTCTCAAGTCTCTGATGGAGTTGAAGACCATATAGCTTAGTTTTACAATGAACCTTAGTTATTTAGAAGTTAAGATGTTTTTAGGTCTGGATAGATGTTTTAAGTTGATAATGACAAGAGGTGATGGAGATTGATTTACGCTCCGAATTTTAGATGCACCAAGGTAGGAAAGATTTTTTTCTTCAAGGGTGTCAAATACAAATAACCCAAACACTAAGAATGTAACACTTACATAATTCCTGATTGTGTCATGGTTCTTCTTGCTATAGGTAGTTTATTGTATATATGTAAAAAATAAAAAATATTTTTAAAAAGTTCAACATCTTTAGTAATCAGAGAAATGCAAATCAAAATGACTCTGAGATTCCATCTTCCACCCATCAGAATGGCTAAGATCAAAAACTCAAGTGACAGCACATGCTGGTGAGGATGTGAAGAAAGGGAAACACTCCTTCATTGCTGGTAGGACTGCAAATTTGTACACCATTTGGAAATCAATCTGTCACTGTTTCAGAAAACTGGGAATAGGGCTACCTCAAGACCCAGCTATTCCACTCCTTGGAATATACCCAAAAGATGCTCCACCACACAACAAGGACATATGCTCAACCATGTTTATAGCAGCTTTATTTGTAATAGCCAAAATCTGGAAGTAACCTAGTTGCACCACAGTTAAAGAATGGATAAAGAAACTGTGCTACATTTACAGTATGGAATACTACTCAGCTATTAGAAACAAAGAAAAATTTAAATTTGCAGGCAAAGAGATGGAACTAAAAATGATCATCCTGAGTGAGTTAACCCAGACCCAGAAAGATACATATAGTATATACTCACTTATAATTGGATACTACCCCAAACAAGGATGTCCCCTGAAAGTCTTCACTTAGCAGGAGATTGGGATAGATGCTGGGTCTTCCTATTGGAACTCCAGGTGAATGAATATGGGAGAATGGGAAAATAGAAGGATCCAAAGGGTCCTAGAAACCTACAAGAAGAACATCAAGGTAGGTGGATCTGGATCCAGGGGGTCTGCTCAAACTACTGTACCAACCAAGGACAAGGCATGCAGTAAACCTAGAACCCCTATTTAGATCTAGCCAATGGGCAACACATTCTCCATAGTTGTGTGGAGATCAGAGGCTGACTGATATGAACTCTGGTGCCCCCTATTTGATCACTTTCCCTTGGTGGGGAGGCCTGGTGGTACTCAGAGGAAGGATAAGTAGGCTACCAGGATGAGACCTGATAGGCTGTGATCATATAGTGGGGGAGGAGGTCTCTTCTGTCACAGACCTGGGGGGGAATGGGGAATAGGGTGAAAGAGGGAGAGAAGGGGGCATGGGAAGATACCAGTGAGGGTATAACAATTTAGATGTAATCTGAATAAATTACTTAAAAAATAAAAATTGTTTTAATTTTGATGGCACTGGCTTTATTAATAGATTAGTCTATTGAAGCTTTCTTAATTTTATAGGATCGTGGGAAGTGACAGAAATGTAGGAAGTTAAAGCCAGTTGAAGGAAGTAAAGAGGGGCCTTGGTAACATGCATGTGAGAATTATATCTTGTTGTTATCCCTGCTTCCAAGATACCATTATGTAAGCAGCTTTCCTCACCACACGCTCCCTGGCATAATAATTCTACCTCATCAAAGCCCACAAGCAACAAAGCCAAATGACTATGGACTGAAACCAAATGCCAAAATAAACCTGTCCTTGCTTGGGCTGACTTTCTCTTGTAAGTCGGCTCAAATGACTGTTGACTGAAACCAAATGCTAAAATAAATCTGTCTTTGCTTGGGCTGACTTTCCCTCGTAAGTTTTCTCTTATGTCCTAGCAACAGAGAGCTAACATATCAGCAAGGAACTTGTTCAATCCAACTACCTACAAACTACTGGATGGGTTCTTCAATCTGAGTGAACCATTCCTACCTGAACCTTCAGGAGAGACTGCAAGCCAGAGGTTTACACGTCAATCAGAGCTTTGTGGTAGGCCAAATGCCAAGAATCCCCTCAAAACAATGCCGCAATTGATAACCCACCAGAATTGTAAGATAGCAAATGGATGCTGATTTGAACCACTAAAATTTGTTAACTAATGTAGTATGTCACAATAGATAATTAATACAAATGCTTTAAGGATAGAGGCCAGATTTGGGACTCATATGTACGCAAATTTTATATATGTGTGGGATCGCTGAGGGGCAATGAGAAGAGATGGAAAGGAAAATGGTATGGAAACTAAAGGAACAAAAGAATTGAGGAGTAGATAGAGGATCGGAGGCTTGGGATGAACAGGAGGCATGACCATAAACCTAGGGAACATCACATGCTGAGCTAAATCCCAAGGACTGTTTCCAGCAACAAGGTGGATTTTGCTTACTTTAATATGAACAGCTTCAAAGCAGTGACCTGGAGGCAGGCAGATTTCAATAGTCTGAGAGTCAAGTCAGAGTGAGAAAGTAAGGGACCATCTTTGAAAAAAGGTACCCTTTGACAGAGGAAAGAATTAAGATCATGTTTGCAGAAGGTGGTGACTCGTTGTATAGGAAGAAAAACTTGCACATTAATGTGACAAAGGCCTTTAGGCATCCAATTTAGATTACATTTTCTGTTACTTATAATAAAGCCATTAAATACAAAAATCTCCCCCAAAAGCCATAGCCATTCATAATCCTCCTGACCCTCTAAAAGCATTTATAAGCCCATTTGTGTCTTACATAACAAAACACGGCATCATATTCCCCCATATATAATATAAACAGCTTGTAATGCCATTACATTGGTGGCATAGTTTTTTTAATATTATATATTGATAAATTTGTATATTATAAATAATCTATTTCGTACTTTTCTGAAGTCTAGGTTGTTTTAATATTTTTATAACTGTAAATATTACTGGGTTCATTGTATAAACTTTCTCCAAACAAAACCAGAGATGTCTCCCATGAGAGAAGCCTCCTGGATGCCTTTCAAAGCCAACCATCTCTGTGCTAAAGCACTCTGAAGCGACTTAAGTAAAAATGTATGCAAAAATTTCTAGGGTTCCTTCACTTTTATTATTTTATTACCTCAAACAGCAGGTGGCTGGTTCAAATAAACAGACTGACTTTAAGTGTTCTGTACTCTGCGTTTTGTGGGGACTGCTCTTGGCTGCTACCTTCCTACCAACACCCTGAGGAATGTGCAGAACAACAGAGAGACCCTCCATCACCTCTCGGGATTTGTGTGCATATTCAGTGTATAAGAAGAAACCTTGCCCTTAATATTTCCCCCTGCTGTTGCATGCTGAGTCACATAATCTCCTAGCAGAGCTAAGGGCATAGCACACAATACTTCCATTGAAGTTCACAGCAGTTGGTGCACAACTGCTCAATATCAGATCTGCCAAATCATTCTCAGGTTTCTGGTAAGTGCTGGTTGAAAGGAAGTGAATTTTTCCCCCTTTTTTCAGTGGTCTGATGGAATATCCCATGTTTATTACAAAGCTGTGCATCCCTTTCTCACCAGATCCCTTCTGGCTTACACTCTCTGCCATGACCATCTGCTACGGGTTGGATTTACTTTGTCTCATATAATATTCATGTTTATGCTTGTCCTTGGGAAGTGGAGTTGAATGAGTAGATATTGGATCACAGAAGAGACCTCATACATGCATACCTTGAGTGTTATAAAGTAAGCCTACCTCTTTCTTCTTCCTGGTGTACTTACTTCCCTGTCAATTTCCATCCAGAGATGAAGTACCATTGAGGTCTCACCATAGTATAACATTCACAAAACATGTAGTCTCAAAACTTTCTCTGTTCATAGTTACCCAGTCTCGTGTATTCTGTTATAGCACCAGAAAACAGTCCATCTATTCATTAGATTTTAAGAACTAATCCTGGTTTAAATACTAATGTATCTTCTTACCTCTCAAGGTATACAGAAGTATAATAGTTTTGGACAAAAAGCTGAAGTAGAGTAAGTGGAACCAGGGCCTGAAGAATCAGCACGCTGTGGGTAAGGAACAGGTAGGAATCATAGAGTATTTAAGAGCCTTGGCTCTCAGCCTTTGGGTGGGTTCAAATCCCATGTAAATGTTTAAGCTCAGTTATTTAAGACAAGTTACTTAATTGGTCTTATACCTGATTTGTAGAAGAAGAACTTTAGGTAGAATGACATTGTATGCAAAGGACTTACCTACATGATTGGTAGTAGAGAGTCTTCTTTGAATGGTACCTGCCAAAATTAGCTATAAAAAAATAATTGTTTGAAAGACTAGAATAGAACTTATCATTTGGAAGTATTTACTGTGTGAAGATGCTATAATGTTGTCAGAGTAATCAATATCACACTTTGGGGGAGGCTTTTGAAAGTAGCACTGTGGCTCCTGTGGCCAGCAACAGTAGATGTGATAGGTTTTCCAGGCACGGCACAAAATGACTAAGTCCACAGCAGAGGTAGGATGAGATGGCATCAACTGGTGCTGTTGGTATTGTTAACTTGGTGGAACTTTACTGGTTGCCTTTGACTCTAGAGATGTAGATAGGAGAAGGGCACCCCAACCTCAGAGAAAATCAGCAGGTTGGGGACTGGGAGATCTACTAAGACTCAAGAAATAAAAGGCAGCTCAGTCTCCAAACAGGTTCTGATGTCCAGTGGGATTGTCATTTAAAGAGAAGTCATCTCACTACAGTTTCCTGTATGCCACTGGCCAAGTCATCCCAATGATTCCTTTCTGTCTATAACAATGAAAGTCCCTGCCCTTTGAGATGAATACTGGTTAGAGAAAAATTACCTGTACACACAGAAGTTCACTGTGCTTGGATCCATGTGTCCATGAAGCTTCTGAAGTTGTGTTCAGAATGTAAGAGAAATGTAGACATTTTTCCTTACAGTTTTCTATAGTCTAAAAAGTGTTCAATATTCTTAGTTTGTGTGTGTCACTTCTGCCTATAGATAAAATTGTGCATCACATGCATTCTTGATGACCACCAAAGTCTGAAGAAGGTGTTGGATAACCCGCAACTAGTCACAGACAATTTTTGAGATGTCATGTCAGTGCTGGGAATTGAACCTTAGTGTTTTGCAAGAACAGCCAGTGTTCTTAATCCCTGAGTCATCTTTCCAGCTCCCTCAAATGCTCTTTTTAAGTAAAAAGTACTACAATTTTTCTTCTTCTTCTCCTCCCTACCTCTCTGTCTCTCTGTCTCTCTCTCTCTCTCTCTGTGTGTGTGTGTGTGTGTGTGTGTGTGTGTGTGTGTGTGTGTGTGTGTGTGAGAGAGAGAGAGAGAGAGAGAGAGAGAGAGAGAGAGAGAGAGAGAGAGAGAGAGAGAGAGACAGAGAGACAGAGAGACAGAGAGAGAGAGAGAGGAGAATGTTCATGTGTTTGAGAGTGTACCTATGTGTATAGAGGCCAGAAATCAATTCCAGTGTTATTCCCAAGGAGCAATCCATCTTTTTGTTTGCAACAATATCCCTCACCGAGACCTGAAGCTCGTTACATAGGCTAGGCTAGCCAGTGAGCCCCAGAGTTGTGTATGGCTGTTTCTGCCTCCACAGCTCTGAGATTAAAGTAAGTTCCACCTTCCCCAGCTTCTTACATGATGCTGAGGACTGAGCTCAGGTTCTCATGCTTGTGGAACAAGCACTTTATTGACTGAGCCATCTCGCCAGCCCTGTCTTTCTTATCCTTATGTCAATCAAATAGATGGTACATTCATCTCCTATAGCAGAATTGTTCACACATGGGCCTCCAGTCTGCCTTATCCCTCACTACTTGCTACATGTGCGGGATTCATTGCCACTTCTGCACCAGTAATGACTCCCACCCTTTTACATTACGTCTGTGTATTTAATAGTTTTTTATAGACTTTTAAAATGTCACTTCCTGCCTCCTGGCTAGAGGTGTCTATAGAATGAGAGTTTGTTATACCACTTCAAATCTGAATGAACATGCCTGTTTTTCTTAATGCTTGCACATTCGCCCACTCATTCCTTGTTGGAGCTTTGAGCTTAGCTTCAATTCTTTATTCACACTGGAAGTATCTGTGGTAAGTTTCTTTTTTGTTTTTAAATTTAATTGTATTAATACATATTGGTCTTTGCCTGCATGTATATGTGGGCACCACATGCATGACAGGTATCCTCAGAGGCCAGAAGAGGTTGCAGATTTCTTAAAAATGGAGTAACAGATGACTGATTGTGAGCCATCTGTGTGCTCAGGGACTTGAACCCAGATCCTCTGGAAGAATAGCCAGTACCCTTAACTTCTGAGCTATCTCCAGCCTCTGTTTCTGCTAAAACTTTAACCTTCCTCTTCCAAAGTCCATGACAATTATTTGGTGCTTAAAAAGACTGAAAGTAAGTTAGCAGGTTGTGGACTAAACATTTCAACACTTCACCCTTGACGCTTTATTTAGATAATTCTCCATGTGGAAGAATGTCTCTGACTGTCCCATGCTCACCTATTATCTACCTGGCACTAACAACTGAGCATGCAGGAGCATGCTTCCATCTCCCAACTGTGACAACCTCCAGTGCCTATATACATTGCCAAATGGTCCCAAGGAACTCAATTACCTCTAGGTGGGAAGTATGCAGTAACAGTGATGTCTAGGTGCAATGGGTGAGTCTGTGGAAGCTTTGTTTCTTAATTAAATCATACTTTCCTATCCTTGTCTTCTCTTAGATTCATTTATTCCACAGGCAAGTACATTTACATATGTCAATCCCACTTACTTCTAAACCTTTGCCCAACACTTGACATTCCCTGACGCAATGCTGACTCTGCAAAGTTTCTTTTAGTTGACTTGTCCTTTTTATCTTAGATGAATCTCAGGCTGAAGAACTAGGATTGTGTCTGCATGCTCTTGGGAGGGATGCCAGTTTTTCATGATGGTTGAGGAATCAATCTCAAGGAAGAACACAGTTTTTTTAATTTAGCTCCCTGGGCCCCATTCCCTGTCAAACAGAATGGGGGTAAAAAAAATCTGATACTAAAACATTCATTTGTAACCTTCATCTTAAGCATCAACAAGATTATTCAATGTGTTTGAACGCTCAGAAAATACATTACAGAAAAATTCTCCACATTAATTTTTAATGTGCAGCTAGAACTTCATGGTTTTTCCTTCATTTCTTCTGAGCAGACCACTTCTTCAACTTATTTCCTTTCAAGTGATACCCAAAGTTTTAATCTATTTAGACCTTTTGCATTAGATGAAGGGACAGGTCTGTCTTTTTTCCCCTTAATTTATGAAGTTTGAAGTTTCTAACACTCTTCCCACCACTTACCTATCTATGGAACAGAATTTCTGCAAACAAGTTGTCTTTTAGGACAGAAAGTTCAAAATTCTAACAGGTGCGTGAGCATGACAGCCTTGGAGCTGGAAAAGGAGAAGTTAAATTAGTTCTTCAACTTACTTTTAAATGTCACTGGGCTTTTTTTTTTTTTTTTTTTTTTTTGGTGGGTCAGAGGGAAAGTCATCCTATTGGGACTTTAGGTGAGAGAAGCATGGGAGAATGGGGAAATAGAAGGATCCAGAGGAACCTAGACACCTACAAGAAGAACATTATGACGCACGGATCTGGGTCCAGGGGTCCTGCTCAAACTATGACACCAGCCAAAGACAATGTAGGCAGTAAACATCAAACCCCTACCTAGATCTAGCCAATGGACAGGACATTCTCCACTGTTGAGTGGAGAGTGGGGTCTGACTTTCATGCAAACTCTGGTGCCCCATTTTTGACCACGTCCCCTTGATGGGGAGGCCTGGTAGCACTCAGAGGAAGGATAGCAGGTTACCAAGAAGAAACTTAATACCCTATGAGCATACACAGGGGGAGGAGGTCCCCCTCAGTCACAGACATAGGGGAAGGGAGTAGGAGGAAAGCAGAAGGGAGGGAGGAATGGTAGGATACAAGGGATGGGCTAATAATTTATGTGTAATATGAATAAATTAATAAAATATTTTTTTAAATAAAACAAAAATGTCACTGGGGAGGAGATCTTGACAAATACATTCTTGAAGGAAAAAATAATATAAGATACAGACTAAAGCATATGTTGCCTTTCTGTCCAAGTACTAGTATATCTTCTATCATATTTTTAATCTTTCAGCAAGCATAAAGTGTGGCTTGACTGACCAGAAGGTTGGCTGAGACTCAATTATGGTATAGCTTGGGAATTTCAGGCAAATGTGTACTTTCAAGCTGAATTAGGATTCAATGAGGTTATTCTATTACAGATACTATTGCATGGGTCCAATGGCTGCTCAGCCACCAACACATAATTCCAAGGTCATAGTCACTTGAAATATACATATTAAAAGGTATAGGTATACATCTTCAATATTAGTTTCACACTATCTATCTATCTATCTATCTATTTATCTATCCATCTTTCTATCATCTATTTGTGTGTGTGAAGGCAAGCATGTGTCATGACAAATCTGTGGAAGTCAGAGGATCACTTTCAGAGATTGCTTCTTACTGAGGCAGTCTTTTTTGTTTCTGCCCCTATGTTGAGTAGTACTCTTGGCTACCTGGTAGGTAGCTCCAAGCTAATTCTTCTGTCTCCGACTCCCACCACTCTACAGAGACAACGGGATTGCAGATGAGTGTCACCACATCAAGTCTTTGGTTGTTGTTGTTGTTTTTGTGGGTTCCAGAGATTCAGTGTGTGTTCTCAGCCTGTGCAGCAGGCAATCTATTCCATTCCCTTGGCCCTGAGCCCTGCAATTTTATCTAAGAAGTTTCTTTTTTACAGAGTTTATATATATATATATATATATATATACACACACACACATTAACATCATTATATTTAGAGAAAAATCGTTAAATTAAAACTTTTTAACTTTCATCCATGGGTTGAATATACTTGAAGCACTTTGCCTCAAACAAAATATAAATCGTGAGAGCTATATAAGATTTTAGAAATGAGTTTACAGACAAGGATTATAAGAACCACTAGAGAGTTCTGAACATATTGAGATCTACTTGTCTTTACTGTCAGGAACAGTATCAGGATTGTTATTTTACCTGCCATAAAAAGCTCACTTTCAAAGATGGAGGTGAGCTAGAAAATGCTGCACTGTAGTAGTCTTAGACTTTCTTAGAGCCTACTTCATCCTGTTTGGAAGCTGAGAAGAAAAATGATAAAAATCTTAGTTTCGCCTTAGGTTGCTCTGCTTCAGTGCTGCTCTGTGCCGTGGCCACCAGTTTCCAAAGCTCCTTCACTGCCATGGTCACTCTGTCCCATAGACAGCAGCAGATGTAATGGGGTGGGAAACGTAAAAGCCTCAAAATGACAAGGAAGTATCCCAAACCAACTCAAATAAAACGCATCTCCGCAAATCAACGGTTCTTGAAGGTTTATATGTGGGTTCTTTTTTTCAATTGTTCCTTTGTGAGTTCTTAAGATTTAAAAATCCCATAAACTCTCCCATAAAATTTTTTTATAGAATATATCTTACCTCTGCACCATAGCAGATTATTTCAAAGTTTAGTTTGTAGAAAGACTGCTAGAATAGTAATTAATATTTACATGGTCCTCCTACATGCCCAGGGCTGTCCTGGGTACTTTGTGCAAACTAAAGAAGGAATTTGTTCTTCAAGATATGTTTGAAGCAGGTACCTTACATGTTTCTCTTGTAATAAAATCCTACTCGGTTCCCGAATCCAGTGGTTAGATGTCAGAGAGGGTGCCTGGGCAGTTTCAGATGTGTACTGAAACTGAATTATTTAAATCTACTTTAGCTCTTCTACTTGGATAAAATGATCTTAGGTGAAAGGCCAAGAATTTAAGTAGCAAAGTAGCAAGTCTAATTTTAATTTATTTATTTGTTTATTCAATTGTTTTTTGAGACAAGGTCTCACTTTATAACCTTGGCGGGCCTGGAACTTGCTGTGAAGACTTGGCTGGCCTCAGACTCAGACTCAGAATCTGCCTGCTTTTGCCTTACCCATGCTGGAGGTAAAGACATGCTCCACCACACAACTGCAATTTAAAAGACAAATGAAAACCTTTTCATGCCCTAGGACGAGACCTTAGGAGTAGACAATGCACAGTAAGAATCATTACAGTCTGTTTCAGGAAACACGCACAGGAGAGGGAGTGGGAAGGCTGAGCAGCCAGAACACCACGAAGAGACTTGTGAAAGTCAGTCATTGAAACGCTTGCAGAAACAAGACTAAACAACATCAATATCAACAGACATGCTAATGACAAATAGGAGAAATCTAGGCAAAGAACTAGAGCAACTAAAGACTGCTGGGAGCAGAATTAATATGTCTCAGAGATGACTCTCCAAAGTGGTTAGCTCCTAAATCACACACACACAGACAACAAAAGCAAGCTTATCTGGTTGTATTTAGACTTCTATGCATACATACACATATATATGCAGCAACAATGAACAAAGAACTTGAGGTAATCAGTTTGAAAGTAGGGGAGCATGGGAAGAGTTGGAGGGAAAGGATTGGAAGGGGCTAGAGATAAGAAAGGGGGAAATGTGGTGTGATATATCTTAATTAAAAGCATATTAAGATAAAAAAAAAAGAAAAATAAAATAGTATCTGTTTCACAGAGGCAGAAACTAATGCATAGGCAGGTTAAGGAAACTTTCTAGGATTTAAGAAATATCAGCTAGAGCCAGCAAATTCTGAACATTATGGCTCTGGGCTGTGCCAGAATTAAAATGTCCAGCTAAATTCCCCTTCCCCACCCCACCCTGCCCCCACCCCACCCCACCTCCGGTGTCCTATGGACATGTTCTATAGGTTTTCTGGAACTTTGTTTGGGAAGGTTTACCAGAGAGCTCATTCTAGCTTTTCAAAATCTCACTGTTAGCAGGGTATAACGGTACTACTATAAACAAACCGTAGACAACGAGCTGCTTGGCTTCCTCTGGAAAGAAGGTATGCCACCTCTGAGCTGTCTTTATTTAATCCCATCAACCACAGTGCAGGGAGATGCTATCTGCCTTTTAGCTCAGAATAACTTGAGCTCTTGTTCTTGGTTATTCTTCTTGTTGCCTGAAAAGTTAGGGTCTATTCAAACTATCCTTCTCAACTCAGGATAGTTGTAAGAAGTGGTGCCCAGAGTTAGTTAAATTCACATCTATATTACAAGTTCCAAAATTACTTTACACTTCACAGAGCCCTCACAGAACAGGAAGGCAAGGCAGTATATACAAATAAAATTATATTCAGTAACAGTCATAAAAACTGTATGTCTTGCTGGAGGCCTACAAACAAATGGCCTTGGCTGTGCATGGCAGAATATCTGCTTCCTTATCAACACAAGAAAGTTAAAGAATTTTGGCAAACTCTAGGAGGTTCAAGAAGGTGCACTTTAAACACAGTATACCAAAGCTTGGTTAATTAAGTCTACAATCCTAGTGCACAGGAGCTAAAGTCAAGAGAATTGTAATTCAAAAGCTAAACTGGGCGATATAAGGCCCTGTCTCAGAATGCCAAAATGCAAACAAACAAACAAACAAAAAAAACCTTCACCAACATAGTAACAAATGATGAAGCCACAGTGCATGCTTCTAGAGTGTTACTTTCCTTCAAGGGCAGAAAAAAAATGTCATCTTAGTCAACTTAAGTTAATGAAAAATGATTCTTGGGAGGCAGACGTGGGCATATCATTGTGCATTTGAGGCTAGCATGATGTATATAGCAAGTCCCATGCCAGCCAGAACTATAGAGACCCTATCTGAAAACAAATAAAATCATATAGGTTTAAGTTAGCAAATCTTAAGACTCAGGATGCCAAGATAGACTGAGCACAGAGCTAACATTCCAAGTGCTCTAAAGTACTCTGAGAAAAATGGAGTCAAAGATCTGGGAATTGGTCATGACTACATTACTTATTAGCTATAAGACTCAGTATGAAATCTCTTGCTCTTGCTTTAAATTACTGTCTTTGTCTGTATGAGAAGCTTAGGTGATAAAACTGCTCTGGTTTTCTTGAGCCTCAAAAGGCTTCTAGTTTATGACATTATTATAGAGCTCTGATGGCATGGCCTAATTTGCCTGTCACATTACTTTTAATAGATGTCAGCTGTTTACTCAGCATTACGATTTCACATCATTACAAAAGCATCCACAGAGTCCCAAAGAGCTACTCAAATCTAAACAGTTGATATTTCACTCATGAAGCTACTATATTATTCATGAGTGAAGGTCCACCAACATTTCCAAATACAAGAGACACAGGACAAGAAATAGTTTCAACATGTAGATATTGTAAAAAACTTTTTTATTTCCTGTATGAATTTAGGGTTTGCTAGGTATTGTCAGAAGGTACCCCTCAGACACAAGATTAAGTTTTTCTTTTATTTATGTATTTAACTGTATGTTCTGTTGTATATGGAATCACAAGCATGTTCAAAAGCCAGGTCAACTGTGGCTACAGCTTCTTAGGAATGCTAACTTGATTTTTACACAGGTCACTTGATGACCTGGAACTTGTCTATTTAACTACACTGGTTGACCAGTAAGCTCCAGGGATCCACCTGTCTCTGTCTCCCTAGTGCTAGGATTACAAGTGTGTCAGCATGTCTGCCTTGTTTTTCTGACATGGATCCTGAAGACTGACCTTAGGTCCTCATACTTGCAAGCATTTTTGCAGCTGACCTATTTTCCCTGCCCCCTAGATTGTTTTCTACATGAAATATTTTCATTGTTTTTCCTCCTTAAAGAAGTGCTTCCATGGAACATAAATGTGTCTAAGGGAAAGGGCCAGTGACAAAAATTCTTTTAAACACATATAGAAGTTCTACAGTATTGATTACATGAACATTTATTTTAAAAATCTTTTTTAAAAATTTAGCTCTTTGTCATGTTTTCATGTGATGTATGTAATTTAAAAACAGAGTCGTGCTTTTACATAGACTTTTAAAAATGAAACGTCTGGTTGAATTGTAGATGACCAGGAACATTCATTATTTGACAACTTAACCATTGATCACAAAAGTCTTATGTAACTAAGTACTTTAAAAAAAAAAAAAGTTCAGTGGTTAATGGGGAGGATATGAAAAAAATTCAAGGATAGTTTTAAATTCAAAGGCACAAGTTTTCATGGAAACCTAGTGGTAAGCTTCTGAAATTGCTGTTTAAATGTCTTAATCCTATGACTAAAGCACTCTAACAATGACGAAGACCAGTATGGAACACTGGAAGCTGTGCCCTACAGTTTAGGAATCGGTGTAGCTGCCACTGCTATACTCTCAATGGCACACTCATCTGTTCCTCTGCGGATCCGGAAGTAGCCACTCTCACCCCAGTTAGTGCCCCAGCTGTTCTTTACAGTCCAGTATTCCATCCCAGTGGCCGGCTCTATTCCATAGCCCACAAGCAGAACAGCATGATTTGTCAGCTCAAAAGGGTTGAAAGGGTCTCTCAGCCCAGTGTGGTGGTAGATTCCATTGTGGTAGTGCAGGAAGTCGTCATGGACTTCAAAAGCAACTGCTATGGGCCCGTGCTGGACCAGCTCAAGTTTCATCAGGGCTTCATTGCAGCCACCGTAGAAACCACCCACATAGTAGTAGTTGGAAGAATAGTAGCGGAGGCAGTTCTCTTTTAAAAGTTTGCAGGGAGCATCTGTGGCTGTGTAGGGGAAGCAGTTTTCTTCCACCACCCCAAAATCTTGGGCATATTTTCCTGCAATGAGGTATGGGAACCCACCATCACAACCTAAGAATGAAAACACATGATGTTATTATAATTCTGCTGGAAGAAGGCAGGCACAATGTCTGCTGTATCTTGCTTTTTCTTTTCTGTTCCTTGGAAGTTGTTGTGAGTTTATGTATCATTTCATCCTTCCTTCCTTCCACATTCATCTAATAATCCCTCTGCCTAGTTCTTTAACAGGCATTTATTTAACACTTAATAAAGAATATAGCTACTCTAGCATAGCAGTGGAGTAATGAAGGCTCTGACACCAAAATAAGTTTGAATCCAAAAGTGTGTGAACCATTTAACGTCTCTGTACCTGTTTATTTATCTGTCAAATGCAGATGGTAATGGCACAGCTCTTGAGGTTTAGAATAGTTATTTCAAATTTTAAAAAAAGGAGTCCCACCCTTGTCAGATACACACACACACACACACACACACACACACACACACACACACACACCGACTCCTCAAGCAAATCTTCTTTGTCAACCTCCTATCAAGAGACTCCTCCCATCTCCCTCTTCACGTGGACCTATGACACATACCCATAGCCTTGTACCTCCACCACTGTTCTCATCCTTGTAATTATTTAACTTGTGTTTATCCTGCCTAATTGTACACTTCATGAGCATAAGGACAGTTTTGATATATTATACCTTCCAGGGCCTAGCCATCATAGTAGGGTATGTAGTATCCCAGAGGGAGCGAAAGGCTCACTGATAGTCACCGGAAGCCGAGAAACTTCCCTGTGGCCACATCTAGGCAGACACCAGAAAACGTTAAAATGGTACTATTTCAAATAGTGTTTCCTTCCAAATCCTATTTGAATTTTCTGTGTAGCCTCTTCTGAAAGGCCAAGTACAAGTTGCTAAAGTCTCTTAAAAACAAAGACATATTACGATTTTAGTAGGAACAGGGTTGTGGAAAGAGATCGTGTTTGGAACCTAAAGCTGTGATGCTTAAAAGCTGTATCATTTTTCCTAAGACAAATTTGCTTATACCCATTTTCTGCTTTTGAGTAAGGTCTGTGCCTGTTTTTTTTTTTTTACAGTACTGTGCACCATCAGGTGATAGTGTAAGAGGCAGTACTCATTGGATATATTGACATCTTGCTGTGGGAGGCAGTGGATTCCACAGACACTGTCCACTGATAATTGATGGGGCCAGATTCACACCACTGTTCTCTGACTATAGACACTGGACTGCTCTGCTCTCCTACCCCTTTAATATTGCCAGTGATAGCTCCTGATATATAGTCAAATAGCTCATAACATAGCTCTGAAATAAAGCACTCACCTTGGGCGTATGGGCTACAGGATACAACCTCCTGAGGACTCAGGATTGGGGTCTGAGAATTGTTGGTTAATATACGAATTCGTGATTCTAGCATACTCATAGAGGCAAATGAGTAGCAGCTGCCACAAGATTCTGAAGGGAAGAACAAAATAATATGTATATTTATTATAATTTCACAAAGAAACATGAAAACTTGAGTGAATGAGACACCTTAATATAGAATTTATAATAATTTTTAAATAAAAATCAGCACAAAGAAATGGGGCTCAGAATTAAACAGAGAATTCTGAATAGAGGAATATCGAATGGCTGAGAAACACTTAAGGAAATGCTCAACATCCTTTGTCATCAGAGAAATGCAAATTAAAATGACTCTGAGATTCCATCTTAAATCCATCAGAATAGCCAAGATCAAAATCTCAAGTGACACCACATGCTGGAGAGGATGTGGAGAAAGGGGAACACTTCTTCATTGCTGCAAACTTGTACAACTGGGAATAGAGCTACCTCAAGACCCAGCTATTCCACTCCTTGGAATATACCCAGAAGGTGCTCCACCACACAACAAGGACATATGCTCAACCATGTTCATAGCAGCCTTATTCGTAATAGCCAGAATCTGGACACAATGTAGATGTACCACAGTCAAAGAATGGATAAAGAAACCGTGGTACATTTACACTATGGAATACTACTCAGCTATTAAAAATAAGGAAATCCCGAAATTTGTGGACAAATGGTTGGAACTAGAAATGATCACACTAAGTGAGTTAACCCAGACTCAGAAAGATTCACATGGTGTATATATACTCACTTATAATTGGACACTAGCCTAACAGGGATGTTCCCTGAAAGTCTTCATTTGCCAGGATATTGGGATAGATGTGGGGACCTCCTATTGGTAGTTTAAGTGACAGAAGTATGGGAGAATTGGGAAAATAGAAGGATCCAGAAGGTTCTAGAAACCTACAAGAAGAACATCATGATGGACAGATTTGGACCCAGGGGCATCTGCTCAAACTATTGCACCAACCAAGAACAATACATGCAGTAAATATTGAACCCCTATTCAGATCTAGCCAATGGACAGGACATTTTCTACAGTTGTGTGGAAAGCAGGCAGTGACTCTGACATGAACTCTGGTGCCCCATATTTGACCACTTCCCTTTGGTGGGGAGGCATGGTAGCACTCAGAGAAAGAATAGAAAGGCTACCAAGATACTTGATACAAGATACTTGATAGTCTGTGACTATATGGTTGGGGAAGAGGTTCCCTTCTGTCACAGACCTAGGGGAGGGGAATAGAGTGAAAGAGGGAAGGAGGGAGAAATGAGAGGAGACAACAATTGAGATGTAATATGAATAAATTAATAAAATTTAAAAATCAGCAAAATATAGAAGACTTACTCCAAAAGCACTGAACCTGAGATATTTCTTGAAAATAAAAAATAGATTTATTTCTATAACAGTTTCAGCCATCAGAGTGAGAGAAATGTGGTGGGACACATGTAAGCCAAATCTTAAAAAAAAAAAAAAAAAAAAAAAAAAAAATCTAATGCAGTAAACTGAGTTTATCCAAAATTCGTGTTGAAATTCCAAACTCTGGTGCTGGGAGCTGGAGGGAGTCTTCATGAGTGGGATTCATGTCCTGTAAAGGACACTGCAAGACCTACTGGCATGGGCCAAATGAATTCATGAGAAGCATCTGCTAGGATGCCATTACAAGGAAAGGGAAATTATTGTGTTATGAAATAATGTATACGAAAATGCTACTTTTCTATGTGTTTTTTCAAGTGCATGGGTAAAAGAAATAAACATAAAGCATTGTAAAACTAGACTTCTTGCTGTAATTTTTTTTTAACAAATGAATATAGCTTTATATTTCTATTGTCACACAGACTCTCTCACCTCTGCCATTGATGCAAAGATTACATGGAGATATGACTACACCAACTCTAAGATAAAGCCGGTATATCATGCAATTTATTATTTCAGTTTTTGCAAAACTATTAAAGGGCCAAGCATCTCAGTATGAGTATAAGGATTTATGAAGTCAATTTAACTAATTTTGCACATAAAGGTATCTAATAAACCTGATGATTAGTAATTTGGTAGCCACCTTAACTTACAAAAAAGCACTGTGAAAACTTTTATGTTTTAAAATGTTAGCAGGGATATTGTTTTTCCTTCTCCAGGTGATGATTTATGAACCCTCTAGAAGCAAAGAAAAGCCAGGATGCTGTTCAAACTCCATAGTCATAAAGCCTAGTTGAAATACTTACATTGTTTTCCCTCACACTAAGCTGGGTACTTCCTCTAGTGCTCTTCATCTTGCCATGGGACACGGTGAAGAGTCTCAGCGGAAAGAATGAGTCAGGAGATGACAAGTAGGCACATATTTACAACCCAGAAGTGAAGCAAACCCAAAGAGAACTATCAACCTTCTACTTACATCTGAGCTCTAGAGGAAGCAGAAGTTTGGATCCTAATGTGAGCCTCTTTCTAGAGGTCACAGTGGCCCAAGACCCTGAACTCAATCTACCAGCAGGCTCACTCACTTCTTAACTGCTACCATGCCTGTTGCTCCCCCAAATTCTCCCTTCTAAACTTCTCATATTTGTCTGTGTTATACACTGCCAATGCTGCTGGTGATCCTCTAAATTACGAAGATGATGAGATAAACACCCATAATGGTGACTCAGCAGTCACTACTACACAACGTACACACCTGATAACTAGGCCTTGAAGCAGAGGCAATGACCTGTCCATAAGTAAACCGATAACAGATGTTAGCACCTTGTTTTCTCTTTGTGTTGGAGCTAGTGGCCTTTGTCATTTTTTTTTTTATTACTGTAATTTTGAATCACGACTTTGTTTATTCATGAACAGAGGGTAAGCTCTGTAAGGGCAGAAACCATCTATTCTTCGTCTTATCCACAGAAATATAAAAAATAAAAACACGTTTTCTTTTCCTGTTTGGCTTTTGTTTTTAAAGTCCATTCCAGATCTTCTTTCCTTGTCACATAATCACTACATAGACAATTGACTTTGTGGTTTCTATAAAATACTTCCTTGGGACTCTTCCATTAAAAAAAAAAAAGTCAGTTTCAAAGAAAAGATGCGTTACTAAATAACCAAAGCCACTATCACTCACAAGAGGCACCTAAGTCCTATTAACCCTCAGCTTCCTCCGCTTTTAGCAGCCTGGAAATAAAGTCTGTGAGTATTAATCATTCAACCCACATAATCTGATTATATGAGGAGAGGGACAGGTCATAAGTACAGCCCATGGCTCAGAACATGCTTTGTTTTGAAACCACAATGGAAAATTTTCTTTAAACTTTCTGGGAAGATTGTCAACTGCTAATACAATCATTGCCTCCTTTGGAAAAGAAAATTCAGTTTAGATTCCAAAAGAAAGGTAGTATTCATTCTGACTATAAAGCAGTGAGAGAGGCCTTGATCACAGAAAGCTCAGCATATGAGCCCAATTACACAACACCTCATCCAGCAATAGACAACACATTGCAGTAACATGGAAGTTCACAGTTCTTGCCTCTCTTGCTTTGCTCCACATTAGCCATGTGACCCAGAGTAAGTCTGTTAGCCTCTGAAATTTCTTTCTTTCTTTCTTTCTTTTTTTTTTTCTTTTGCAAAAATAGATTAGGCACAGTGGGCAATTTAAGGGCCTTGTCTTCCTGCTCTAATGAGCAACATTTATAACCAAGACTTAAGTAGAGTCGGTTTTAAATATCTGAAAACACTCCACACTACCTAATGTGGCAAGTTTACCCTAGTGAGCCACTCTCATTCTCCCAGGGAGAAAAAGGTCTTCTGAAAACAAAGTAAATCCATCTTCATCTATTCAGTATCTTCTCTCCCCACTCACCCTCAAAGCTAATCTAGCTATAAGAAAAATTTAAAGATGTTTTAAACGTACAACCTCACTTGTCTTTCTAAATCTTAATGTGTTCACAGACTGAAGAAAAGATGTGAAGTCCCTTAATTATGGCTAATTTGGAATTCTGTATTATAAAAAAGACTGGTATTATGGAAGTGGGAAATTTCCAAGTACCTCAATTAGTATGAAGAGAAAAAAAAAATCAGTGTCTTTTCTACCCTGAAGCATAAGAAACACATTAAAAAGAAGTTAAGAGAGGAACTTCTAGATACACTTATTTCCTCAAGTACCTGATAGAGGTGAGAGATTACTTGAAAAGCAATCAATTCACCAATGACTTATATTTTAAAATTTCCATTTGTTAATAGAAATCATATTTACAACACACAAAGAATGGGGAGATTTGGGGAGTATCAGCGCTTTTACCAATTTTCCAGAAAAGCAATGTCAGAGAACTTCCTTCAAAATGTCTCATTTCCTTCCCCTGGGTTCCTGTCTCATGGCACCTGACCATACATGTGGGGGTAAACTCTATCCTTCCCCACTGAATTCCTCAGTACCCTTATTCATATAAGTATCATGTTGTACTCGAATGTGCTTGTGTATCCTTCTAAACTCTAAGTCTTAGGGATAGGAGCTACTGATCTTCAAACACTCTGCTTTTAAAAAGCTTCTTAGCACCTGGAGAGAGAGAGGGCTCAGTGGACGAAGTGCTTGTTATGCAACACAAGGATCTGGGTTCAGATCCTTAGGGCTCTCATAATAGCTGTGTGTGGTAGCACAAGTCTGTAACTCTGGAATGACGGAATCAAGTAGGAGGCTTGCTAGGCAGCACTGACCACGGTGAGCCTCAGGGCCAGTGAGAGATGGTGTTTCACAAAGTATGGCAGAGTTTGATGAGGAAGTTGTGGTGATCAGTCTCTAGTTTCCACACACCCAGGTGAATGTATACACATGTACATACATTATACACACATACACAATGCTTTCTAACATAAGTCACAAGAGACACAGCATCACTGTATCAAAAGTTCGCATTTCTTACCAGTTGCTATCAGTAATAAAGTCAACACTGAACATTCGTCTCTAATTTTCTCAAGTAGGCACAGAGACTCTCTCTTAGTTATTGTTAGGGTTTCTACAGTTATTGTACAACACCATGACCAAAAGCAATTTGGGGAAAAAAGGATTTATTTCATCTTACACTTCCAACTAATGCTCTACTATGAAGGAAATCAGGTGAGGAACTCAAGGCAGAAACTAATGTCGAAGTCATAAAAGACACCTGGTTATTGACTTGTTCTTCATGGCTTCTTCAGCTTTTTTTTTTATAGTACCCAGGTACCACCACGTTCATAGGTGGTACTTCCCACAATGATCTGAAGAAACCCACATCAATCATCAATCAAGAAAATGCCCCAAAGACTTACCACAAGCTGGTGGAGGCATTTTCTCAACTGAAGGTCCCTCTTCTCAAAAGACTGTAGTTTGTGTCATCGTGACACAGCACTATTTGATGATGAGGTAAGTTTTAATCTTCTGAAGGTTGAGTGACTGATTAGAACACTCATGATTCTAAGGAAGCTAAGGAACTGCTTGGGAGCCCAGAGCTTGGGCTATCTTTAGTGGCCCAACAATTGTTTACATACTTCCACTGTATCTGACCTAATAGCTTTTGATGATAAGGTAACTTCTTTGGGATGCATCACGTTAATAGCAAACCACTAGCTTCCATTAACCCCAAACCCAAGAATATCACCAGCCGAGACTTTCAGTCTTTGCAGTAACCCATCTACTTGATTCTCTCATCAACATAGTTGGCAAATGAACTCATTTATAACTTTGTCTTGTTCTGTGACTACGAAACATTATAAAGTCAACATAGGACATCCCTTACTTCCCTAATCCTGCACAGAGACTCTCTCTGAGTTAGCGTTTCTACTGTTGTAGTACAACACGATGACCAACAGCAATTTCAGGAAGAAAGGGTTTATTTCATCTTACATGTCCAGGTAATGGTCTATTACAAAGGGAAATCGGGGCAGGAACTCAAGTAGAAGCCATTATTAAAGATAATGATTAACAAATCCTTTTTCAAAATGACTGTGCACATGCTTTTACCAGTTGACTGTGTTTGATTTTAAAAATGTTCGGTCTAACATGTTAACAAACTTAGAAACTTAATTAAAGATCACAAAATGTTTTGGAAAGCTTCGGGTTTGAAGCATTTCAGATCAACTACACAACCTATATCAATAAGTCTGCACACAATTGTTGAGTAAAACATGGCAAAGCAAGATTATCTGTTCTCATGTGCAGGTAAAGGAAATTTTGTAATCACAAAGCTAAATCAACTCATGACTTAGGAAACTGAATTAACTGATTCATGCAGAAGCCATGTTCTGATATAAAGTTATTAAAAGATCCATATAGAGCTCAAGAAATCTAAGCTTATGGTAGTAATTGAAGATCACAAAGTGGGCAAAATGGAAGGGCCGATAGCAGAAGGGATCCAACTAACCAGTTTAACTTATATAGGAAAGAACACCAGTTTTATTTGCATGAAATTATTTCTTTCCATAGAAATGTATCCTAGCATCCAGGTAAAGGGGTTCAGTCTGGTGCAATCCATGTTGAGAAATGTTGAGTTCAAGTAAAAAGACCATTTTAAGCAAATTTGGTCATTGATGCAAAGGAAGGAAGAATTCAAAGGCCACTGTGTGTATGTGTGCATGTGCACACTCTCGTGCACGATCATACTATATAGTGTAGGCTATCTACCCATATTGGCAACTCTCCTGCTGTAGCCCCCATGGGATGTGCCACCACACTTGGCCTCCATCTCTTTCCTAAACCAGAAAGACCATGACCATTCCTTTCCTGTATCTCTAAGCCCATCCTAGAGTCTGATACATAATAACCATTCAATTAACAACAGCTTGTAATGACTTAATGAAAGCTCAGACTTTGTTAATTTTTACCTTGGTTTCGAACAGGGCTAACAAAATTGATACCACGGACATTTCTCCAGTCCCAAGATTCTGGCAAGTTTAAAATCTGCTGCTGGATTTCATCAGTCATCGGGGCAGGTTTGGGCCTAGAATGGAAATGAATACTTAATGCCAACATAATGTCTTTCCTTTGAGAAGATGGTCTCTTAACCTCTAATTCTAAGGTTTAAGCCATTAGCGTAGCTAGTGTCTTGACCGAGAACCAAAGAGCACTTGTCCCTTGAGTGGTGCAATGTGGCCATTACACAATATGTCAGTTACATAACTCATCTGCATAAAGAACTGTCGGTTACTGCAGAGTACCAGGATCTAGTCACTGTCCTCGGACAGTGAAAGCTACTTTTAGCATGCTTCTCTTACTTTTGTAGACATTGGTTAATAAACAAGATACAAATTAAAGATGCTCATTAGAGGCCCTACAGAAAACTTGGGACTAACTGGTGTTTGACTCGAGGAGTGATGGTTTCACAATATGTGACATTATACAATGAACTTTAATGTCACAAAGTACAGATTTTTTAATGAAAAAGAGGCATTCTCATACCTATTTCAAACAATTTTTACAAAAAATGTATGTAATAATAATGATAACTCAAAAATGTACACATACTTATAAATGGTTGCTAGGATACCTACCACTGTTATCATACATGACACTAGAAGTACTAAATAAGATACTGGCACTCTGAGACAAGTTTCTGGCACAAACTAGGAATTAAAATGCTAACTTCTGTCTTCCTCCCATCCTATAAGGCTGAGTATTTGGCCACAAGACATACATACTAAACACTAAAAACTGAAGTGAGGAAGCGAGGCTATAATGGATATGGACACAGACAAAAAGAAAAAGAGAACATTAAGGGTACTAACATTGGAAACACTTTGCAGACAATACCCATTATCTGGCCTCAGTGTTTTAGAAATCCAGTGAAATGTCTGCATCAGAGAGCAGCTCCTAAGTGGTATTTGCATGTGATTTCAGCAGTTCCCTTGTTCCCTGAGCCCCAGCGTAAAAATATTTGATACTTTCTAGGATGCAACTAGATATTTATAGCAAAAAATCAACTCACATACAAAAATTCTACTGGAAATCAAGCAGTCCAGACTTCTGTATTTGCTTTAATATTTCCTTCTCCATGTTATTTTCATCTTTGTCTTAAACTTTCTATAGAGCCCTAGTGGCAAAAATAGCTTTTCATAAAACAAAGGTTGGTGTGTGGACAGAGTCTAAGAGAAAAGGACTCTCCCTAAAACAAGGCACGTAACATATGACAAAACTGTAGTGTGAGGCTTAGACTCTTAGACAGAACAAGCTCTTGTCTCCATTGTTAATCCCCTCTGCTGAGATTTCTGTAAACATGTCTCAACTTTCTGTCACAGAGACATTAAGACTCTACTTAGTGAATCCAGGAAATGGGTACTATGGGGCATTCCTTGTCCCAGTTTTGACTAACCAGAGAAGCTCACTCACTAGAAGCACCTCAAACAGGCTTTGAGAAGTATCATAGAATGGTCTTTCTGAGAAAAAAGATGCTATTAGTTGGATGAAGAAAAGGGCATAGTGTTTCACAGTTGAATATTTTCATTGAATTGGGTTCATTTGTCTATTGACCAAAAGATGGTGAATCTCAGCCAGATAAAAGAGCTATATCATTGTATGCCTTATTTCAATCACAAAAAGAAGAAAGAAATCAAAGATTCTAAAAATAATTGAGAATTAGTCTTTGACGGCTATGAAAATTGAGGAATATTTTAATATGTTAAGGCAAAATAATCATCCTAAATAATTTATCAACCCTTATTGGTGTCTAGTTGCCTTTTCTTTAACCATGTTGGTTTCTCACAAAGAAAAGGTTAGCATCACAGGAATAGCCTTGGATGCTTAACAAATGCTAAGGAACCACAAATCCACGCCTAGATCTAGCCACAGTCCTAGAAAGATAGTACAGAATACTCAAATTGTTACTCAGAGAAATAAAGCATTTTATTTCCCAAAGCAGGAAGATGCAATGAGGTTACAAACAAAAGATGGCAAATGGTACCAAAGCTGTGGCTAGGGGCAGGGAGCAGTGGAAATACAGAGATATACTGAGAAATATCTAATTATCTTTTCCTAAGCCTTAAAACACCTAGATTTTTGGATTTTTTTTTCATTGTCAAATTTGATAGTTATTATTAGCAAGTTGACATCTGAGGGAGCAGAAGTAGTGGCATAAAATGATGGTAAAATTAAAACAAAGTTTAAGAATGTTTTTGAAAGCAAGTAAAGTAGTAAACACAGTTATGGAACTATTTAGATTACCTGAGATAGCAAGGATAAATCTAGTCATTAGACTGTGGTCAGTAACAGCCATAACTGGGGACAGAAAGTGAGACTGGCAATATTTCATAGACTAGTTAAAATTACATTAAAGATAAGAGACAAAATACAGGAATAAAAAGAGTAGAGACAGGATATGAACCAATAGCACAGGGAAAGTCCCCAAAACATAATTTGGATAATATCCACAAATATGAAGGAAGGTGAAAGAAAAAAAGACAACAACCACAGCAACTCTATTAAATTGGCATGATGAATAAAAAGATGGGCCATCCAGGTGGGGCTGGTGTGGAGGAAGGATTGCCTTTAGTTCTTACTAGTGTTAAGGAGAGGCACCATGTTACCTTGGAATCCTTTGGCTGTGGCCACCACTTCTCTTAATCAGATCTCTTAGGCTCAATTTCTCATATTCCTCATATGTGGTTGCAGTCCAAGACTTCTGAACAGTATTGATGGCCTTCACAAAGTCGTGATTGTAACTGTAGAGCCTATCAGAATATAGGACAACAAAAGGACTTAGCTTCAGATGTAGTCTTCCCAGATAAGACTAGTCTCCAATAAAACGAAGACTCGCACTATATTGTTGTCAAGGTGGAGAGTCGGTGTAGTCTCTTAGAAACGTAGTTGGCAACAGAGAGGAGCTGAAAGCTATTTTTTCCCACCAAAAAAATTAACCAAGCTAGATCTATGATGACATTCAGTAGAATGCTTATGTATTAGTGGTAGATTGGGAATAACCTACATCAATGTCTGAAAATAAGGGGCTTATTAATGTAAATGGTACTTTGTTTACATGTATTCATACTACAAGATGTATAGAAGACTAATGATACAAAAAGGATTTACATTGTATTAACTTTTTGTCTACTGTGTTTTTTTTTCTTTTTAAAATTTTAATTCATTATAATTTATTCAGATGACATCCTGATTGTTATCCTTTGGCTTGTATCTTCCTGTTGCCACCCTCTCTCCCTCTTCTGTCCTATTCCACCCTGTTATTAATTTATAAAATATAAGGTTTATACAGAGTTGATCAATTTTCAGAAAGGTTTACACATAATTTATTTTTAAAGCCATGTTTATCTTTGTAGTTGACATGAAAGTGTTGTCTTTTTTGCACGCCCCTTTATTTTATCTTATGGTTTTGAGAAAGGCTTTGGTCTCAAAGCCATTATATATCCAGAGATGGCTTTGTCCGTCTCTTCCTCCAGTCTCTACTTCTTAAGTGACGGGATTACAGGCGTGCACCATCACACATGCTTTATGTAGCACTAAGCACAGAATCCAGGGCTTCATGTGTGCTAGGCTACCTGCAAATCTATGACCTCAACCTGTATGTGTCCTTTCAATGAGCATTTACTAATCTGTTATGTGGATTAACAGCTAATAGCAAGTATATGCATACATGCTTTATAACTACGCAATTCCTAAGTAGTATTCCTTGTAGGCATTTTATGCCCTTATTATTAGACATCAGCATCAGCAGAAATAGCTGAGAAGTTTTAAGCAATGTGGACAATATTCGACTCAGATCAATGAAATCAGACTGAAATTAAGTTCTCCATGTGATCCATAAAACATCAACATGAGAATCATTTATCTATTTTGTGTAAAATTCTCAGCCATGGACGGAAAATAGCACAGAAAGCACATGTTGAGCAAAAAATTAATTATTCACTGAATTCTGACATTTGTCAACCCTGTACGTCAATGGACAGCAATTTATATAAGTGACTAAAGCAGTCTCTGGTTTGCATGAACGTAACCCACTATTACATTTTTGAGAAGCAATGCTTCCTGCTTCCCTTGCTTAACCATAATAGCCAGGAGAGCCTCATACACTAACATGACAGGATGCCATCACAGCTCTTAAGTGCTATTTATAGTGCTTAAGAGTCAAGAAGACTAAAAAAGATCAAGCCAGTTTACATTCCGGTATGGGTGGGGTGGGGTTCAAGAGGCCACACCTCTAGCTGAGAGCGACTGGCTGGAGGGCCTGGAAGGATCAGCTTTTTGTTTGTTTGTTGTCTTCAGGAGTATGGTTTCAGAAAAGTTGTCAAGCCACAGTGGAGAACTGAACCTTCATGTGCTTACCAGCAGCTCAAATTGGACTTCGTGAGTTATGAAGGAGGAAAAAAGAAAAGAAAAAGAAAGGAATTGATATAAAGTCCGGAGGGATCATGGGAGAGTATGGTCAGAGAAGCTGGAGTGACTGAGTGGAGGTTAGATGAGAAAAATACAGTATGTACACATATGAAATTCTCAATGGACACGTATAAATAAAATAATAATATATTCAATGTCAGGTAAGAGCTCACTAAGAGCTGAAAGAGATCCCAGTGTTAATTTAATCTCCAAAGTTTAATTTTAGGATAAGGCATTGCAGGAGAGATTCTTCAGAGTGGTGCAAAGTTTCAAGGTTGAGCCAAGCTCACCAGAAAGGATGTAAGGTGAACATCTTGTAAGAAATGAGGCTGCTAAGAAACCATGCCATATAAGTCCACTTAAACACTGAACTCAAAGGGAAGGGCTGGATTACTTTCCATTTTGGCTAGCCCTCTGAGAGACAAGAGTTACTCATCATCTTCTGTGACCTCTCAGCCCCAGGGCTTCCTTGCCAGGATCACTAGGCATTGAATGTTTGGTTCATGTGTATATTTAGCGGCTTTTACAAGGAAACAAAATGAAAAAGGAAATAACACTTAGCCATCTCCCTCTTGCAAAACTAGCAATGCCTAGAAATTCTTGTTTGTGTGGTTCCTTATAGCAGACACGTGAATGAAACAGTAACTGCATTTTATAGGCTGCATTTCATCCCCTGGGAAGGGAAGGGAGAAACACTGTAATTTTATTATCATCTCAAAGAGAAAAAAATGTAAAAGCCATACTTAAAACCCTTACCTCCAATATCACAGCCTCAGATGGTATGTAGAAATAGATCTTTAAAGAGGAGATAAAGGCCAAATGAGGTCATTAGTGTGGGCTCTGGTCTAGCTTAACTAGAGTCCTGAGATGAAAAGGTTAGGATAGAGCAAAAAAGGCCAAGTGAGGACACAGTGAGGAAGAGGAGGAGGATCTGGCAACAAACCAGGAAGAAACCAAGTCCCAGCATTTAAAACCCAGAGCAAGCAGGCATGATGATGCACACCTTTAACCCCAGCAGAGAGTAATCCTAGCAGAGCAGGTAGATCATTGTGAGTTCAAGGCCAGCCTGGTCTACAAAGAGAGACCAGGACAACCAAGGCTACACAAAGAAACCTTGTCTCAGGGGAAAAAAAAAGAGCAAAAGTTTTTCTTTATGCCACCCAGTCAGCAATGCATGCATGTGACAGCACAAGGAAATAAAACACTACAGAAATACCAAGAACTTTAATTTCAGTTGCTTTTTGCTTTGCATTCTGTTGAGTTTACAAGTGAACACTTATTGTAGCATTGTCATACACATGTATGATGCAAGACGGTCTCTACCACAACCAATTAAATAATTTTTCATTTCTAGTAATTTGTGATTTTTGTGGTTCTTTTGATCATGTTTTTATTTTTAAGCATTCCCTGGTTATTGGTGTTGAAATAGTACTTTTTTTTTTTTTTTGTCAATTTCATTAGTTCATATATCTTTCCACTACAGTTTTATATAACATGGCTAAGTTCATTAGACAAATTTACAATTTCTAAAAGTGCACACTCATATCACACATACCATTAAACAAAGCTAAATGTACATGTCCCCCATCACAACTCACTTTTCCTGGAGACTTCCAAGCTGTACCGTGTTCGTGTTCACCTTCTCAAAGGGACTTGCCAACTTCTTGCCAACAAAACAAGCCCAGTTCTGGCCCAGCACATCGTGGACCCACCCAGTCATGGTCTCATGGCAGTAACTGATGACTTTGCTGCCTTTGACTTCATACTGCAACCAAGAAAGAAAACAAAAGGTCAATTACATCCGTGCTTGACTCTCATGTCTGTTTCCTGGGCTCCTATTTACCCTAAAGATGCACTGTGGCCCTCTGCCAATGAAAATAAACACGTCACTTTGGCTGATGACGTTGTGTTAATTAATCTAGAAAGCAAAGAAACCATTTTTTTTTTTTAAAGATTAGTATTGTTGGCCACCAAAAAAAATGTACTTCTAGGAATGAAAGAATGGCTATGAAAATGCTCACATTTTAAAAACAATTTATAGTCAAGGCATTTGCATTTAATTCTCACCAACAGTCTACGAAAAAATTAACAACTAGTCCTGTATTTCTGATGACATTTCAGGAAGAGTCTTCATTCCCCCTGAAGCCAATAGGGCCATTAGATGGCAGGAACAGAGCTTTCCTCCTCTGCTTTTTTGTTGGAAGAGGCCCCTATCAGTAGATTATGAGGACAGACAGAAAGTATTTTCTGTACTGCTAAACAAAATCCTTTTTTGCTATTAACCTCCTGATGTATTAGAACATGCCCATTATGGAGCAAGTTAATTTCTACCTCCACTTTATTTTAGTAATATGGCCCTTCGCATGTTTCCATGTTACTGCTGAATGAACAGTGCAGTGACAGACCCCAGTTTGAAGTCAGACACAGTGTCTCTGGAGCCCATTACTTTCATGAAATGGCATTGAGGAGACGCATGTGAGCAGGATGAGCAGGAGGGAGGCAGACAGTAGCAGAAAGGTATGGACAGATGGTAAATTTGAAGGCAATTCTACTAGGCCATATTTATCTGTAAAATAAGGACACCAGAAGCCAGGTGTGTTGGGGCACACCTGTAATCCCAGCACTCAGAGAGACAGAGGCAGGCAGGTCTCTCTCTGTGAGTTTGAGGCTAGCCTGGTCTACAAAGTGAGTCCAGGGCAGCCACAGCTACACAGAAAAATCCAGGCTTGAAAACCCAGAAAAAAAAAAGAAAGAGAAAACAAAAAACAAACAAACAAACAAAAAACACAAAAAAACAAACAAAAAACACTCAGAAGTGTAACACTGGGACTCAGTGATCCAGTACAAGTTGATAAGCATGCCCTGAATGGTCAACTACAAATAGTGTCAGAACTTACGTATCTATTAGACTCTACAACACAGTTGGACAAGATAAGTGAAATAAATGCATTTTTGACACAATTATTTCCAATACACAATGTACTTATCAAGATCTCAGCCAACTCGAGAGATAGTCATATTGAACCATACAAAACTCCTGTTATCAGTAGAAGAAGTATTGGTGATTTTATACAATATCCCTTGAATCCCATAGAATTTGACCATGTGTTTCTTTTTAGTACCAGGTTTTGGTCATATTCATTGGTCCTATCTTGTCTGCTAAGATGAACCAGGTAGGCCTCTGAGGGCCAATGTTTCTTTCAGCTCTGCTGACTAAAAAACAGCCTTACATATTTTAAGGGCACAGAAATTTTCCTTACAGCAGAGTGTCTCTCTCTGTCTCTGTAGCAATATGTCAGCAAATGTTTACTGGAAAATAATAGAAAAACCAAAAAGAAAGAAAAAGGCCTTAGAAGTTTTCAAATATTAAAAAAAAAAAAAACAAAACAAAACAAAAAACCAGACCATTTGTATTACCTTACAATGTTTTGCATGCTTAACGAGTTCTCTAAGAAAGGGTGAGTTGACCAAGGTCCAGGAAAACTGGGAAATGTGCCTCACACTGTATGACAGTTTTCTTGGACTCCTGGGAAGCACAGCCACCTCCTAATAATAATACATTGGATACAGATGTTTTTGTATCTCAGAGGCAGAAACCTTTTCTTTTATGAACACTGCAGTGACTCTTTCACCATCCAGGGGTTCAAGACAACACAGAAATAATATGCTCACAGAGGGCCGAAGTAAAAGACCCCTGAGGATTATTTAGTTTAATACCAAGTTTAATACCAAGCTGTCCTACTATCCCATGCAGTGTTTCTTCATATACTTCTCCCTCACAAACAGCTGGAGAGGGAAACGATGCAGAGGAGAGAAGCGCAGAGACTACAGAGCAAGGGCGAGGTGCCCAATGGTGATTCCAGCGGTGTTAGCCCAACCTCACAAGAACCTCTTGGGATAAGGAGAAGTCTTTCTCTAGTGTAGTAGTGGTGGCCCTGCAAAGAATGAGGGTGGGCAGAGGTTCACAGCTGACACTCATTTGTTGTGTTGTTGTTAGTTAGTTAGTTAGTTAGTTAGTTAGTTAGTTAGTTAAATCCACTGAGTGCTCTGAAAACACTTCGGATTAGCTTACTCAGAAGAGCTTCACACTGTGGCCCATGACTATTTCCAGCTCATTGCCATTCTTGCCAAGGACTTACTACTGCAGAGCAGAGGTAAAAAGATCTATAAGCCCTTGGAGGCTTGGCATGCCTAGCTAGCCTCCAGCTGGGCCACTTTGGGCCTGAATGTCCCTGGGTCAGTGTCTTCCATCTGTACTTTCACTGGGAAAATGGGGTTGATAGCAAGAGATTCCAGCCCCCACAGACTGTTTATGTGCTCTCCCTCATGTAACCTCTATGTTTATTCTTCCCATAAAAACACAAATGTGCTAGGCAGTGGTGGCGCATGCCTTTAATCCCAGCACTTGGGAGGTAGAGGCAGGCTGAGCACTGTGATTTGAGTCCAGCCTGGTCTACAGAGTGAGTTCCAGGAAAGCCAGGGATATACACAGAAACCTTGTCTAAAAAACCAAAAAACAAACAAAGAAAAACAAAAACAAAACAACAAAACAAAAAACCCTCAAAAAACAAACAAACAAACTAAAAATCCATAAACATTGGAAAATAAGAGTTTTGCTTTATACTATCTAGGAAGCTGTCTGGCAGTAGGAAGCCGTTAATTATTAAACAAGTGAACGAACAAAAAATGAATAAAGAACAAGTCTTACTAAGAACAATTTTAACACAGACTTACAAAAATTCACAAAAGTTAGGAATCAATAATTAATAGCAGCGTTGTCATCCAAGAGCCGGAAGCAGCCAGTGTGTCTTCAGGAGAGGCCCACTCTCCTCTCCAAGCCTGTTCCAGGCTGCAAATTCCAGTTCACCTAAAAGTTCCAAATACACTCTTGAACTTCCAACCCATGCAATCTCACACCTGTGTTTCTATATAAAATTACTAAAGTCTGGTTAACAAGCACTACTGCTGACTCTCATTTATATGCGTAGGGGCAATTTTTTTAAAAGGTACAAATTGGTTACTGTAATTCATATCTTTTAAGTGTAGTAAAACTGGCGTTTGCAGTCAGTTTGCTGCATTAAACTCATGGAATTATTTTCTCCTTTAAAACCGTATTTTCTATTATTCTGCAGCTGGAGGACTCTGCTGTTTCTTCCATTAACCTGAAGTCATCTTATGGAAGGCAGGATGGGGTGGCACACACAGGGCAGGGCCATACAGTGCCGCACAGAGAGGGAGAAATAAGGCCCTGGTGACCTCAAAGGTCCAGAGCTAGAAACTTAACCGGAGGAGCCTCCTCAGGGGAAATGTATTATTTCCTCCATTTGAAAGTTCTCAGGGACTCTTCCAGCTACAATGAACTCATATTTTTGTGAGGATCAAAAGGCTGAAATTTTGGCTGCATTATCCAGCCATAAATGTAGTCAATTCCCACCCTCTACCCAAAGAATTTTTTTTTTTTTCATTTGTATAAACATTGGTCTCTGAAGACTGACTTGCATAGATGAGACAATTTAAGTTTCCATTCACTTTTGCCAACTTCTACTGGGGAAAAAATAATGGAGACTTTGCTGCAATTCCTTCCAACATGTAGCAGTAGAGTTCAGAGAACTGCTGCCCCAGCGGCTCTTCTGCTTCTTCGAACTTCCCATTATATTAGCACGTATTCTGCCATGTCCTCAGTGTGACCCCACCGCCACCCCCAATGTGGTTTAATCAACTCTACTAGATCAACCTAGTAATATTGACTTGCTGGGGATATTTTATAGTTTAAGCTATTTATCCTATAACTTTTTACTGGTTTGGTTTTTTTTTTTTTTTTTTTTTTTTTTTTTTGATACTTTAATTGTGTGGGGGTTTTGTTTGTTTCGTCACTTAAAATGTCCGTCCTTTGCTTCTCTGGTTAAACTTTACAGCCAATATTTGAATGTTTATTTCACATAGTGCAGGAATCAGGAGACACCAACAATTTTGCTTTTTGGGGGGGCTGTGGGAGGGATTTTGAGACAAGGTTTCTCTGTGTAGCCTTGGCTGTCCTGGACTCATTCTGTAGACCAGGCTGGCCTCGAACTCACAGCGATCTGCCTGCCTCTGCCTCCCAGAGTGCTGGGGTTAAAGGCGTGTGCCACCGCCACCCTGCCTCAATTTTGCTTTTTAAGTTCTAGTTCTGTTATTTATCATTCACAAAACCTTGAGCAAGTTACAGGTAGGGAGCCTCTGTGTTTTCGGCTGAAGTGGACAAGCTATTCATGACTAAGCCTACTTTGCTGGATTAAAGGTGGCGCACACCTTTAGTCTCAGTACCCGGGGAGGCTGAGGTATGTGGATCCCTGGATCCCCGTGAGTGTGAGTGTAGCCTGGCCTAAAAAAAAAAAAAAAAAAAAATACCCCAAAAGTAACAACATCTGTTGTCCTGAAGGCATTTATGTAGCAAAGTTGTTTAATACTTTACCTATGCTGTCAGTCAAGTTATGTCTTGTTTCAAATTGCCAACTGAGTCTTTTCTTTATTTAAAAGATAGGTAGTAGTGCACAGGTAAGCCATAGCACTCCTGAGGATGCTCAGTGCAAACGTAAGCAGTAAAACATCAACATTGCTTTTGGAAACAAGATTATGATAATGACTTTTCTTTCATTATTAATGATATTATCTTGAAACAACAACATATTACAATATATGCTGTTGGTTTAATCATTCATATCTCATACGCATTATAATATTATTATAGTGGTGCATTCAGGCAGTTTTAAAAGTTGTCGATACAAATTGTAGAATAAATAAAAATCTGGGCATCAAAGTTTCATCCATTATGTTAATTTACTCTTTCCTGGAGCAGGAGCTCAGAGATGTTTGAGGAGTGAATGATATATATATATATATATATATATATGTGTGTGTGTGTGTGTGTGTGTGTGTGTGTGTGTGTGTGTGTGTACGGCAGCTGAGCAGCACTGAAAGCCAGAGACAGTTATTCAAACTTTTTCTCTCACACCTCTTCCCAGTGCAGATAGTGACATAGATGCAAAGAAAGCCTCCCCATGTCCTGCCACTTTTATAATGTGAGGAAACAACAAGGCTTATTTGACTAAATCCACATTCAGCTAAATACCTCCAGACTCGCATAGCTTTTTCAGAAAAAAAGCCAACTTCCTTAATTCTGCTCCAAGAATAAGCATGGGCTTTCTGCCCGTTAACAAGACTAAACAGTTTATTTTAAAAAGTTGAATTTTTATTAAAGGCAAAGCTTCCTGAAGTTCCAAGCAAATGATGATACATCTTAAGCTGAAAATACTGGCATTTAGATTAAAATACAACAATGAAAGATGATAAATTTGATTATTACCCTGGGCATAGCAAATCCTCTTCCATGCTACCCTAGGACCCACCGAAGACATAAAACTCTCTAGTTTCCTAAGTCACTAAATTTAGTCATAGCTCCAAAGGCTTGAACTTTACTATCTTAGAGCCCTTTTTTTTTTGGCTTTATACATTTGAGAAGTTTTAAAAAAATAAATTTTTTTGAGAAGTTTAAGGCATAAGTAAATGAACACATACACACAAGTGAGTCTGGTATCTTTTCTAGTAAGCCACTTAGCAAATGGCCTGAGGACTTGCCATAGCCTCTTAGGGCACAAAGGTACCAACACTCCAGAAACTTCAATAAAAACAATACCACAATGAGGTATTTTTTTTTTCAAGCTTCTTTCTCACAGAATTATTTATTAAATTCATTATTTCACACTATTTAACACATATTGCAGAAAATACAGTGTTTTGTAATATAAAGTCAATAATCGCTTTTTTTACAAAGCAGGACAGAATACAAACAAGCAATTATGACAAACAATGCTAAGCACTAGTGTGTTGTGAGCCCTTTTGGCACATATGTATGATTTTGTAGCCACTAATTTGCTCTCATAAACATTTAGAAACCAAATTACAGAGAGAAACAAAATTCAGATGAAAATATTTTTCAGAAAATGTACGTGTGTGTGTGTGTGTGTGTGTGTGTGTGTGTGTGTGTGTTCCCAACAGCATTTTTCGACCCTAAAAATCAGCTTTAACATATATAACTCTTTGAGGGCTCTGAAACTTCATAATATTTTTTAGATCAAAGAACAGAAAAGACATGGTACCATTCCTGGCCAATGTTTCTAGAACCTAAGAAAAGTGATGTTTTGTGTGTTGCTGTAAATAAAAATGCCCCCCCCACACACACACCATAAGTTCATATACTCCAATACTTTGCCCCACATGGTGGAACTACTTGGATAGGATTAGGAAGCATGTCACTAGAGGTGGGCTTTGAAGTTTCAGAAGAAGTTACAATTCCCAGTTAGCTGTCTCTGCCTAGTGCTCACGGGTCAAGCTCTAAGCCATTCTTTCACTCTTCCATCATGGACTCTAACTCTCTGAAACTGTAAGCCAAATTAAACACTCTCTAGTATAAGTTTCTTTGTCATGGAATTGTATAACTAGAAATGTGTGCACTAGAAAAATAGCTACCACTTTGTAGGCTAGTATTACTTGTAAAAAGTATGCCTCCCCCCAAAAAAAAGTGTAGTTCACTTCCAGAGACTTATAAGGTTCTTTTTGCATTATGTACTGAAAATGAAGACAAAAAAAGCAGATTTCCATCCTGGAAGAGAAAGACACCAGACCATTCCTTTACAAGTACAAACCAGAGGTACCTGCGAGGACACCGAATCCTAGATGTTGAAGACTATCAGAACCAGAGGCAAGATGGGGGGGGGGGGGAAAGCTCATCAAACCAGTAAATATGACATGGGATAAAACTATCATCATGACTCACATGCCAAAAATCTTCCTAGCTAATTGAGGCACAGGAGAAAAGCCCAGTGGATGACATGGACTAGTCACACATGCATCTTTTATGTCTTCCAAGTCAGCTAGAAACCAAGGGAGAAGGAAATGACTCCACTGCCTTTCAGGAAAGAGCTACAAGATAGCAATCAGGTTAAACAATAGTGCAATTAAGAAAAGTCAGTTTCACAAGGGATTACATTGGGGTTTATACAGAAGCTTGATTCCCAATGTGTGCAACTGAAAAGGGGAAAAAAGACAAGTTAATGTTATCTGCTGAGTGAAAGAACACTGTCTTAAAGCAAGAACATGAGTGGGGCCCAGTTGTTAAGAAACCTAAACTGGAAAGCATTCTCCTAAGACTTCAGGAGCAGACAGAGTAACATCCACTCTGCCCCCCACTGAACCAACCTACACAATGCATCTGTGCCGGAATGCATCAGAAAAACAGCCCAAATGTGGTTCTAAGTGCCATTTACTTTGTTGAAATGGCTTTTCTTTTACTTTTTCACCCCAGAGAAGTCTTTAGGTTTGAAAGATTAGGATTATCATTTTACAGTCAGAAAAGGTATGAGCTTAAGCATTATAGGTGATAGTATGGGGCTTTTATAGGGCTTTTAGGTTCATAGGATGTCAAGTTCTAGCAAAAAGCTAGCACCTAAAAACAAAATGAAGAAACAGAAGAAAAAAAAGAGAAGAGAAGGAAAAAAAGAATAGAAAAAAAAAAAGCAGTAAGCACACAATTTTTCTAGCTGGGTGCTCTGCAGGTTCACTGTCTACAAAATACACCTTTTAGTATATGGCTAAGAAAGCATCTTTCTTCTTTCTATGTGGCTTCCATAGGACCATCTTCCCTCCAGTAGCTAACATCTTTCCATCTTCTTCCAAGAAGAAGAAGAAGAAGAAGAAGAAGAAGAAGAAGAAGAAGAAGAGGAGGAGGAGGAGGAGGAGGAGGAGGAGGAGGAGGAGGAAGAGGAGGAGCAGGAGGAGGAGCAGGAGGAGGGGGAGGAGAGAAGAAGAGGAAGAGAGAAGAAGGCCCCCAAACAAAAACCCCAAATCCTGTCCAGGTTGGAGAAACTATTTTAACACAACAGTATTCATATAGGAAGAGAAAGAGAAAGAACTTGATGCATTATAAATCGTTCCTCTAACTATTTGAGGCCCCCCTGAGACTTCATTGCTTCCAGAGTGTTTTTCCTTTATTCTGTGCAGTTTCTGGTTGTTCACATTCCACAGTGGTGATTACTGTTTTCCAAGGAACCGTTCAGGAGTTCAGGAGGGCAGCAGCCTCGGAGGTAGGTCACCAGGACTCCTCTGCATTTTACATGCAAACAGATTCCAGGAGGGAGTTTAGCTGCCATGGCCTCTGCTAGCTGCTAGTGGTAGAGGTTTGCCTCTTAAGCCAAAGTCTGTTCTTGGCTGTGGTCTTAAAAGAGCCTCTCAACAGACGATCTATTTAATAACTACAAAACAAAAACTAGGGTTACAAGCAACAAAGATCACAACCATCTCAACACTTTATCACAGTAACCTTTGTTTAGTAAAAAGGAAAAAAAGCAATACTAGCACTAATATATTAGGTGTTTTATTTTTTTTTTTTAAGCTATTAAAGACATTCACATAAACTTGCTTTTGAGCTCAGTGATTAAAAACAAAACAAAAAGTGTATTAAGCATACAGGCAACATGCTTGCAAAGCACATGCATCTGAAAGTGACTGTCTCCCTAAAAGGCTAATGTGATTTAAAGTATGCTGAAGCATCAAGTTAAATTCTAGCGTCTTAGAGCCAGAGCCCAAGTCTCGTACATATCGTCCTAGTATTTTTTGGATGTATGTGTAAGTAGTAGGATATATACTCCACCTACGAAACAAAGACTAGGGTTTATCTTTTCTACTGGCATATGTCTCTCCAAAAGAGGAAGGAACGTTGCAGGATGTAGGGCAGAATTTCATCAATTGTATTGAGAAAACAGTGGATCCACTTTGGGAAGGTTTTCCGTTCATTCTTTTTCCTAAAGTGCCACCATGTAATACATTAAAAATTCTGTGCAGTTCTGAACTACAGGAAACTAACATATTCTTTACTTATTCGGTTCCCTGAAGAACAAAGAAGACCCAGCTCATTTCTGTCAGTTGTGCTCACACTGAGGTGGTCTTAGAGGCTGACACTAAATTTTAAGAGTGTATAGTCACTGAGTAGCCCAAGACAGTGCCTTTCTGGTTATATACATGCTGAGGACCTATTACAAAGCCGGGTATAAAGCCTGAAATGTGGCTAGAGAGTGATGGTGGTGCTTTCAAGACCTGTTCTCACTATTCGTTTTCTCATCTGGCTTTTAAAACTTAGTATCCAAGAAAAAGAGGAAGGACAAGGAGAAACAATATTATTTTAAAACCCAAGGAAAGGTAAGACATTCCATTGATTTAATTTGATTATCACCCATTATTCCCATCAATTTCTATGTGAGCAGTAATTTACATATTTATTCTGAAAATATGACATGAATGAGCCAAAGGGATCTTTTTTCAGTCAAAGGTCTATCCTCTTAGTAAAAGTCACTTTAAAGAAGATGAATGACACCTTCGTGATAAGTGACCAGTATGTCCATTCATCTTGAAAGAGCCATGTTCTCTCTAAAAGATAGATCAAACAACCTGTGACCTCAGTTTAGCACCTCAGACCCATAGCTGTGTTTCCTGTACATCTTAATGTAGTCTTAACACTGCCTGGATGGATGTCTATGTACTAGGTATATGCTATACATGATTTTAACTTGGGGAAAACAAGCCGGGTGGGCAGCTTAGTTACTTTACAAATGTGAACTGAATGTTAGCCAAGCTTTGCCAAGTTGGTCTTCTCCTCTTTGGGTTCATGTCTCCCAAGATTCTAATTATGGTGCTTGGGATTTGATCTTGCAATCAGGACACATTAGGATGGAAAGTTACATAAAACAGCCAAGAAGGTGAAAGTAGCAGAAAGCAAGCTCAAGCAAGAATGCATAGGAAAATAACAATCTGCATTTTCCCTTCCTCTGGAGAATAAATGGGCACTGATCTGCATAAGACAAGAGGTTCATGCAGGAGAAAGCAGGCTTAACAATGAAGAGAAGAATATTTCAATTGCGCTCACCCAGTTTGTTCCTCAGATGTGGCAAATCATACATTCCCACAGTTCCCAGCTGCGTGAGCAACTGACTGATAAAATCAGTGACATCCTATGAAGAGTTTACAGTGGTAAACTGAGTCATAACAAAATTTAGCATCCATAACAAGACACACAAGAGGCATACATCAAAATGCTTTTGATACGAACTGTTGGCCTGCAGTTCTTCCACAGCCAACCCTTTACCGAAAGTCTTAAAAGTAAATCTAAAGTTTAAAAATACCTTGTGTCCCACCCCACCACTTGCTCTTTCTCTGACTCTCAGTTTCTCTCCTTTCTGGGCCACCCCTCCACCCTCCCCTCTCCCACTTTCACAATAAAATCCTTTCCTAATATTAAAAAAAAAAAACTATGTTTAATATACAGAATTTAATATTTTTAAAAGCACATCCACTGCAAAAGCAATTCTTCTAACATTCTTTTATCTTAAAAATAAACCCGGAAACACAGTGAAGAAATTAGTGCACAGTTTTCATACCCTCTATTCTGAAAACAAAACTGATAATTCTGGTTTGAAACTTAGAAAAATTCTGGCACATAAACTGTGAATTTCAAACTTGATGTGGCCTACTCAGTATGTTGGCCTGGTTCTAAGTAATAGCTTGTTTTATGAACCTGGTGGTGGTGGTCTCGCTTTTACTGCTATTATTTGTTAGTCTATAATTCAGTTAAGACTGGAAAGCCTAAAAATGAGCTCAATAATCAGAAATTTTAGCTTGACTACCACCAAACACATCAAAGCCATAATGAGGGCCTAGTGAAATAGCCCAGTGGGTAAAGATGTGCAAGGCCAAACCTGAAGACCAGAACCTACATTGTGGAGGGAAAGAACTACGGGTTCCTTCTATACAGGAGCTGTGGCCCACAAATGCCCACCACTATCTACAAGCTCCACAAAATAAAGAGAAATACAATAAAAAATATTAGGCACACATAACAAGCCTATTTCCCCTCTATTCTTCTCACCCTTTGAATAACTGTCTTCAAAACAAGATGAGGATCTTCCCTACCCCTCTCTTTTCCACTATCTCACAGGAGATAAAATGAGAAAAAACAAAGGATTAGTGATTTGTTCTCCTTGAAGACATTGTTTGGGGCCCAGTCTGTTTATGTGACTTCCTCCGGACAGTGTGGCTTTATATAACTTCTCATAGAAACTGATGAAAGCACATAAAAACACAAGGGAAGAGAAAGAAGTCACTTGCCATCCATCACATAAAGTGAGACATAATCACAGCTGTTTATATTCTACCTGGTTTTGTTGCTTTTTTTTTTTTTTTAATAGGAGGCCAGCTGCTTTTTAATATACAGATACCTTATAGAGGTGTAAATGTGCCACAGGGACAAGGAGAGGCAAATGACAATTGCCATTATAATCCAATAATGTAGAACCTGTCTGCAGAGTATCTACACAGCCCCAAGTCTTCAAAGAATACTTCCAAGAAGTTTCCATTTTGTCACAAGCCTAATTGTTCCCTTCTGTTTTACAGGAGGTTGTAAAGGCTTAAGTCCCTGACTGGATCAGAATTCAGGTCAGAGACAGTCTTGAAGAAATAGGAAAAAGAGAACCTTTAAAAATACAAAGTCAAGCTAGATATGGTAGCACATGCCTTTAAATCCAGCACTTGGGAGGCCAACTCAGGAGGATCTGTGTGAGTTCTAAGTCAGCCTGGTCTACAGAGTGCATTCCAGGACAGCCAAAGCTATACATAAAGAGACCCTGTCTCGAAAAAACAAAAATAAACACACACACACACACACACACACACACCGATTTTCTGTTCAAATTCAAGTATGTAGGTTAAATGCACATGCAAAACCACTGACAAACTAGTTTTACTTCAAGCTACCATATTTTAAGTAATTAAAACCCAAGGCTTTTTTTCATTTGTTTTTTTTAATGTTTAGGAATCTCCATGTGATGAAAAAAATATTAATCTTTCATCTGTGCCTGAATAAGATGTGAATAAAGCAAGGTGGTAGTACAGAGACTGACATTAGTCACCTCCAAGCCAAACATGAATACAGAGAATTGGGGGGGGGGGGCCAGTTGGGGCGGACATGTCTGCTGTTGCTACCATGATACAAAAGTCATGCCTGAGGACAGTCAGAAGTTTGAGAAAAGCACATTTCACACATGTAATGGGAAGCAATGATATGTTCTTAGATGTGTTAATGAAAAGATCTGGAAATCCAACTGGTTTTTAGAATAATAACGTACAGAATTACAACAGCAGGGGAATACAGTAAAATTCCATTAGATGTTTATGTAGTAGTTGGGCTGAGTAAGTTTAGCTTATATATGACATTTAAAATTGATGCTGTTTATCCATTTGAAGCCAGGCCTTTTGTCCACACCTATAATTAGGAGACTAAGACAGGATTCCAAGTTCAAGGTTAGCATGCACCACATATCAAGACCTTATCTCAAAAATACAAACCAAATGAAAGACCAGATTTTAAATACTAGTTCAAAAGATATTTTCTATGCCATTAAAAAAAGAAATCTATGTGCTTTATTCATTGAATGGGTTTATTATTATATTTTGAATGATATATTTCTCAAAATATGTTTTTTCACAGCTGTAGGAAATATCCTGATACTGGTAAAATCTAACTAACTTTGGGTTAACAAAGTCACCCAAAGTAATTGACTCTCCTTTAATTACAAGTCACTCCACTTTATATTTTTTCTTAGAATTTGAGATACTTTCCCCTAGTACTGCTGCCGTACTTGCTACTAAAATGCTTTACTTGTTTATCTATCTGTTTATTTGTTAGTGTATGGGCAGAGGGATGTTTGTGTGTCATGCTACATGTGCTGGGGTCAGAGGACAACTTTGTGGATCTCCATCTACCTTTACATGGCCTCTGAGCTCTACCTCGGGTCACCAGGTCTGTGTAGCAAGATTTGAAAACCGTTCATCTGGAGCTGCTTGATTACACTGTTTGAAAAACAAAAATCTAATATATATTATTTGCTGCTTGTTGAAAGCATTATGTTTATCACCAGCCAAATTAACCACGTTGCTTGGATTTTCTGCAGGAAAAGAAAACATGTCCCTGGTAAAGGTTGTGGAAAATCATTTAAATCCACATTAAAAAATAAATAAAATCAGTTGGGCAAGACCCCTCTTCCTACTTAGTGGGAGAATAAGCATTTATCTAATACCACTCTGAGAAGGCATCTGTACATTGAGTAATCAGTTACATATACATTGACTCATTCTTGTAGGCTTGAAAACACATTTACCTTTATTTGGCTTTAAAAGTAGTTCTTTGGACCTAATGTGATTAATACCCTTGCGCTCTGGTAAAATCCTCAACTGATTTGAAAAGAAATGCACAGTGTGCTCCAACTCCTCATTCAGAGGCCAGATCCTCCCTCCACCATGATGGCAAGTACTGTGGGAACTTGCCTTCGCCCGTTTCTGATGATTAGGCCTCTTGGGATTAAATGGTGGTTTTACTAGTTTTCCTGCCCATATTGTGCAATACAGATAAATGGGAAATTTTCTAAGATAAGTGTATAAATTATTTGTTCATTTATTTATATCCCATTTCCAGCTTCTTAATGATTTACTCAACTTATTTCCAAAATGAGTTCAAGTTCCTCCATTCCATTCATTCTTGCAAATATCAACTAAGTATTTCTTCTGTGTCAATGGGGGAAGAAGAAAACCACAAAGACAGTAAAATTATGGCACATCTCAGGGTTCATAATTTAAACTAAGTATCTTTTTCTTTTCTTTTTTTTTTTTTTTTTTTGGTCCATTTCCTTGTCAGGTTTGCAAACAAATTTGATCTGAAGGCGAAGAGCCTTGAATAGAATGTGGCTGCACAGGAGGTCTACGAAACCCTGGCCCTAAACATGAACAAACAAGAGCGACAACAATGGTCATGTTAAAGTGGCCTAGGGAAAGCCTCTGAGGCTTCAGCTCTACACAAAGAACTGCAGGCAACTGAGGAATTCTGAGATAGGGGGAAATCATCCCCAGGGAGTGGCACACCAACTAGTTATCCAATACTGAACAGTCAGGCCTGAAAACGTATGTATAAGAATTTCATACAAATGAAGCAAGTTAGACATACTTACTTAGGAATGTGTGTGTGTGTGTGTGTGTGTGTGTGTGTGTGTGTGCTCATGCCAAGAAATAATAAAAAATAGAGGCCATGAATTTGCAAAAGAGAAACAAAGGACATATAGGAGGGAGGAAAGAGAAGGGGGATATATTATAATCTCAAAAACAAACAAAAGAAAACACCGAAACAACCTAGGCCCATTCTAACACACACTGAGAACTAAATTCCAATTGAATACATCCACCAGATCTACCATATGACTGAAAGTTGAGATTCAGATGCTGTTGGGATGGATTTTAGTATAGTGCTTGCTGTTGATATTACAAAGGGTAAACAACTAGCCACCCTTGGCTTTAACCAACCAAATGGGCTCCAGATCCCATCCATCCATTCATTCATTCATTCATTCATTTATTTATTCATTTATTTATTTATATTAATGAGGTCTTCTGTATTAAAATATCTTTGGAAGCTATTATTCCAAGAAATATGTTTGGCTCAGAATACTATATCCTGGAGATGATTCAAGTTCCATGAAAACATCAAACTTAGTAGAGGTTAGGCGGTCTGTTTTTAACAGATGCATGGCCCAGTTTCCCAGAAGTACTTATAAATGGTCTATTCTTACCAGATGCTCCAGCTATGAAAAGCTCTGTATATATATTCTATGTATAATGAGAAACAGCTGCTTCAGGTCCAAGTTACTCGAAGAACCACTTAATAGTAAGCCTATAGGGAAAGTTTTAACTCTCTTCCGTAAGAATGAGCATGTGGGAGCCACAGAATCAAGACAGTCCCACCCATTTTAATCCAGGGAATGCTTACACCTGGAAGCAGTGTTTGTATACGGGAACAGACAATGGTTCTTTACTAGTCAGAGAAGTAAAATTCCAGCAGGTAAGCCAGCCAGTCTTTTGCTTAAAACGGTCCAAGGAGCACAGTGACTTTTACTCATTCTATTTCACTCTCTACTTTAGCCAAATAAATTCTTCACATGACCATATGTAATTCATTTTAATACTCCAATGAGTCCTTGAGGCCAGTCTCTGTGCCAGCAGGACATGATTAGAAGACTTGGATGAACTCCAGAAAATGAAATTTATCATCTCCTTATCCTTCCTATAGATTCACTACAAAGCTAGTGAGTAAGAAAACAGATATTGAAAAGTAAAAAGTATAGTAATACAGGAAATAAGATTTTTTTATACTTTCCAAAATACATAGACACAAAACTACACATTCTCCAATGTACAAACATTCAAATTGTGGTTTTTAAATGTCAAATTTACAATAGCCATCTTGTCTTCGAAAACTAGTGTGCCTACTGTGGTTATGCTCTTCGTGTAAAAATTAGCACTCCAGAGGTTCCTAAGGAGGAGATAGTTTAGATAACAAATGACTGGAAACCAAAAAACTAACCTTGAAAAACGCAAACCATTTGTAGTCATTCAACACAATCTCGAAGCCTTGGTTGTAAATGAGGGTGAAGTGGCCAGAATTGCCCACTTCATCATAAGCAGTGTCCAACTTTTTCAGGTGCACCACCACCTTTTCCTCTGTTGGTCCTAAGGAAAACAAAAGGCACAACAAAAAGTTAACTGAACCTCCCAAGGGAGCACATCTCCATAATTTCTATGGTAAGGTACTTTCTGACCTTGCAGCCTTACTGAGGTTAATGATCTGGTTTATTATTAAAAAAAAAAAAAAAAAAAAAAAATTGGTCTCTCCTGGAACATGTAGCACAAGCTTTTAATTATAAACCATGCACTGGGGAACTGGAGGTAGGCAGAGTTCGAGGAGGCTAGCTTGGACTATGCATACACTCAGTATGCTGTAGACTATTTAGGGTTACACATTTAGACTCTGCCTAAAAAGATTTTTTTTTTCTTAAGAATCTCAATTTTGTTCCCTCTATATGGTGATGGAGGCATCCAGGCTAGCCTGTGAAGTGAGGTTTCTGAAAAGCACACAGGCCAAGAGATCACAGGCAACCAAACACTTACAATATTTTCCAGTTGGGTGTGTCATCTCAGCCCTCTAGAGTCAGAGGTGGATTTCTGCAAGTTTAAAATCAGCCTGGTCTACATACCAAGTTACATGTAAACCAGGGCTATATAGCAAGATATCTTGAAGAAAAAAAAAAAAAAACAAAAAACAAAAAAAGGAGGAGGAGGAAGAAGAGGAGGAAAAGAAAAAAAAGGATAAACAAAGAAAAAAACGAACATTTTTTTCTTACAAAGAATGGGAAGGGGACTGTTCAAAATTACAGAAAGAAGCCAGGCGTGGTGGCGCATGCTTTTAATCCCTCACTCAGTGAGGCAGAGGCAGGCGGATTGTTTTGAGTTTGAGGTCAGCATGGTCTAACAAGTGAGTCCAGGACAGTCAAGGCAACACAGAGAAACCCTGTCTCCAGCACCCCTCCCCACCAAGAAAAAGAGGGGATGGAAGGTGAAGTAAAAACCTACTGATTTAAAAAAAAAAAAAAGATTATATAGGAAGAAGCTTTCAAACCATAAGGATGTGTTGAGCCCATTAAGACAGAAAGCAGTCTTCTGGTCAAAGAAATGAGGTACCTACCTCTCTCCTCAATGACTCTAGAAAACACTTAGTCTGAATCCTTCCAAAGGATTCAGCCAACATGAGGCTTCTAATACATTTTTTGGGTTTTTGTTTTGTTTTGTTTCGTTTTTCAAGACAGGGTTTCTCTGCGTAGCCTTGGCTGTTCTAGACTCACTTTGTAAACCAAGCTGGCCTCGAACTTAGTGATCCGCCTGCCTCTGCCTCCCGAGTGTTGGGATTAAAGGCGTGCCCCACCACAGCCCGGCCGTGAGGCTTCTAATACGTAAAAATAGTTTGAGTTGATATTAATGTTTAACTTTGAGAATACCAGGGGTCAGATCTCTGTGTGTTTAACTGTTGGGTTAGAGTCACAAGGTTTATAGGCAGAGGCTCCTAGAAAAACGGTCAGCTGTGGCCATGCAGTCCCACACTTTTTAGCCTTTCCTTCTTTTACAGTAACACCCCAGGTGGAGACTGCATGTGGTAAGGCAAAGCAAACCTGTTCTCCCTTCTGCTTCACCTCCATGCTCAAATTTAGAAGAGAAACAATGGTAGACATCGCCCACGCTGAAGCGAAACCCAGTCACCTAGAATTAATTAAATGACCTTTTTAGGGGGAGGGGATATGTAACAGCCTTTTTTCTGCTGACAAGGAAACTACTGCTGAGAGTTAAGTTTCTCTGTGCAAGTCAGACTGTGAGGGAAGAAGACCAGAAGTGTCACTCTTCTGACGTGTTCTGAAGTTTTCTTAGAGATGAGCAATTAGTCTGAGGCACGTGGAATGAATGGCCCAGGGTTCACTCACTACACATTCACTGATAGACTCCCATGAGCCAGGCATTGTACTTGGTTCCAGGCATTTCCAACTACTGCTGGGTAAAGCGTGACAAAAGAACCAGAAAACAGCTTTTGTGTTATCTCTTGCAATCATTAAACAGTGCAGCCGGAAATGTCAAGGTAAATAGCAGGTAACACAGGCCCAGTTAGAAATCCTCTGGGAGAGAATGGTCCTATGCCACAACCTCACCGCGGGGAGAGGGGAGCGCATCCCCCCCCCCCAAAAAAAAACCAAAAAACCGAACGAACCAAAAAACAAAAGCCAACAATAACAAAAATCTTGCTATGCCCTACAGATTCTAAGCTCAACAGGAGTTTTTAAAATAACCTGTCAGAACAGAGGAGACGAGGATCAAGAAGGCAGTTCTCCACTCCTCTTCAAGAAATCAAAGCAAATAAAACAATTTTAACATCTGGGGAAAGTTTTCTTGAAGATAAGAGTTATAATCAAGAAAGTAAGTGTAAAGTTAGAAGTTCTCAGCAGCTCAAATTCAACTTGGCGGCCCTGGCCCTGGCTCTGGCTCGGATTCCCCAGGAGACCGGTCGTCTGCTTTTAACTCTCCGGTCACCCGCAAGCGCCGGCCCTGAGCCAAGAGGGACCCAGGGACCGAAAAGAGCAACTCGGGGATCCCGGGCCGCGGCTTACCCATCTCTGAGCAGTTTCCGTCTCCTCGGGGACGTCGGGGGCCCACCTGGAAGACCCAGGAACCAAGCAGGTCAGGGTAGGTGCAGTTGGCAGGTGTGTCGGAGCGCACTGTGCAGACTCCCAAGAGCACCAGGAGCAGGACGGCGCACAATGAGTAGGGCCAGGGACCCATGGCTGATGGCGCCAGGGAAGCAGATGGCAGAGAAAGCAAGGACTGGAGCACCACGCGATGGGAGTCAGGCGACCCTAGTGGCATGCGCCTTAAAATACCCAGGAGTCCGGAAACCCTAGGCCCGTGGGCGGGGTTACGTTACAGGGCAGTGAGAACCGAATGAGGTGGGGGGAGGAGCGGAGAGGCTGCGAGGGTGGGGGTGGAGACACTGGGGATATGGGGCAGGGCAGGGTGTGACTAGGTGAGGCCGGACGAGATAGGAAGATCTGTGAAGCGAAGACTTAAAAAAAGTGGCCTTAGAAAGTTGGAGATCTGGCAGGGTGGGGATAGGCACCAATAAGAGGGAGAACTGTGGCTTTGGGGGACTTCTGCCCCTCAGCGCCTCCGGCCAGACCCTAAAGCTGAGGATTCTATTGCTGAATTTTGTAATGCCAGTGTGATTAAAATAGAACCTCCCGTCCCTACCCCCATCCCAGGACAGGGTTGACCTAGAGACTTAGGTCTACTGAAGGTAATTCTCTTTCCCTTGTTTTCTTCTCTTGATCTTCGCTTGCATTTTTGTCTCCTGCGGAAAAACTTTCCTCGCTAACTTCAGCCACTCGAGTTGTTTGATAACTTATGTTCCATTTCTCAACTCTACCTATTTATCTTTACGGTTTTGTTTGCTTTCCTGTCTGCCCATTTACCAGAAGATTCCAGCGGTAGTGAGGTGGTGCATATTTGCAGGTTAGGCGCGTCAGTTTTGTTTCCCCTCTCTGGAATATTATAGGATTTGTTGAATGGGGTGAGGGGGTGGAGGAGGTGACAGGACTCTCAATGATAACATTGTTCAAGCCCTTCTACTTTCAAAACAAAAAAGCAAGAAGTAGAGAAAGAGGAAGTAGCTTGCCCAGCGTGACCTGACGGTGGTCATGTTCTAAGCTCCCTCATCAAGCTTCGCGTAGGGTGAGCGGATGGGAAAGTGGTCTTCAGAGCCTTACCTTTCTGATTCAGACTTCCGGCCTGCAGTTAGATCGCATCTTTACGGAAGCCTCCTCCACTTCTTGTGAGAGCTGTTCTAGGCTGCCTGGCTGTTGTGAGCTGGGCTTATGTTCCTTCTGAGCTAACTTGTGGATACAGAGATGAACCACAAGCTAACTTGATGTGTCTCGTTGCCCAATTAGGCTTGTGTATTTTTTTTTTTTCCCGTCTCACAGATCATAGATATTTGCATGCTGACTTTTTCCACTGAGGAAAAGCAGTCCGAGGAAGCAAAGTGGTTGAAGAAAAACCACTTCGGCCTCTAAGTTCTGCTTTAAAAACACTCAGGCTCCTAAGCCTGAAGGCACGCTTTGATTGGGGTCTTTCTTGGGTACTAAGGGGTGAAAGTGCTCTTTAATGTGAAATTAAGCTACAAGAGCTAAGTGGAGGAAGGACCAACACCTTTTACATTTTATAGGCCTTTATAGGATTAAGAACTGACATTACGTAACTACGCTATCATTTCTTAAAGGCATCATTACATACTAACACCACCTTCTTAAATTTCTGCAAAGTTTGCCATTGCTGAACGATTACATTTTTTACTAAATAATCCATATCTTAGAACTAAGCAGTGACTTTGGGGATTTCTTTGATGATAATAATCAAAGTAGAACATTTACCTGTGAATTGTGAAAAAAAAAAAAATTGAAGCAGCCTCTCTACTGTCAATGACAAAGAGATTGCTGGTGGAGGGCTCTTGGACTAATGAATACATCTGACATTAAGAAGTGGAGACAGAGAGTTGAATCGCTTGTTAAATGCCAGTTAATGAGAATCAGCACGAAACGGATGCAAAGCTGCATGTCTAAGAATTTTTAGTATAAATAAAATGGGTTTCTAAGCAAAGTGCCTCTAGGCCTCCACAACCACAGGGAGCTCTCTAGGGGCAGCACTACCTAGTGTGGTTCTGGTAGTGTAGTGCTGGGGCCAGTATCCTAGAAATGCAAATTCCTGAGTCCGACCTCATACCTCTGCCAAACCAGATAATGTTGAGGTGCGACCCAACAATTGTGTTTTAATGTCTTTTGGAGGAAACAAACTCAACTTGAGGTTTAGGGACCATTTTCAGAAATGTTCTCAGACTCAAGCTTAAAGTCTGGCTGTGGCACAAGCTGCAGTAGATGTGTTATTGTCTTTTGTCTTTTTCTTTTCTTTCTTTCTTTTTTTTTTAATCTATAAAGTATACATAATTATAATTCTTATTTCTATCTCACCTGGTTTTACAATGACTAAGTAAGTGGGTAACAGTTCCCTTCAGATATCAGACATTTGTCGCTGTGTATATTTCTGTTTTTAGAAACAGTTTTCTTCTCTCTTAAACTTTTAAAATTACATTTATGGATTTATGTTGTGTAAGGAGGACATATACAGAGACTGGAGTCTGTTCCATCCTTCTGCCACATCCATCCCAAGATTCAAACTTACCTATCCAAGGTTGGATGCCAGACTTTTACCCATCGAACCAACTCATCAGCCTTTCACTGAATATATTTCTATTAGACAACTTCTCCTGGTCACTAGCCTTCAAAATCCTAGAGTCCTAAATAATTTCTAACACACAATTAATTCTCTGCATATTTGTTAAAAGAATGACTAATACAATGATATTTGGCATCATGATGCCATATTCTCTGCCTTGTGGATATATGTGAAAAGCACTGGAATGTACTGGAATTCACATCAAAATAAAAGACCTTAGAGGCAGAAAGAACACTGGACATATCAACTCTGGGTATGGAATTTGATGTTACAAATACTTCCGGCATTTGGTTATAATAATGACAATAATAACTTTTTATTTAGTGTATTACATTTTACTAAGGCATTATACCATCATATTTAATATACAGTATGAAGGCAATAAACACATACCATCCTATTTAATAGGTATGGTATAACTCTATAAAGCAGTTATTATGTAATTCGATCTTAGTAAAGCTGAGGCTCAAAGGACTTCCTTGAGATTAATGTCTATGAAAGAAAAAGTGAGAAGGGATCATGTGTTGACAGAGCCAAGATAAAGTAGGTAAAGAAGGAAAGGACTTAGACTTTGGGAGGAAAAGAAAAAAAAAAAAAGCCACAGTAGGAGAAATCTGAGGTAGTCACAACCAGCCCAGCGAGGAGTCTGGGTCCTAGGACTGCCCATACAGCAGGCAACTTGGGCAGAAATGGGCAGTCCTTGGCATGACAGCTGGACTTTCAGTGGCTGGCCTCATTAGGAAGTGAAGGTGGATCCTGGAGTCTTGCTGTGAGTACAGTCACAGCAGGTTCTTTTGAAAGGAAATGGGCTTGGTGTGTCCCCTGTGGCGGCCACGGAGGGAGACTTGTGTTCAAAATTATGCTCAGTAGGGAAGGGAGGCAACAGTTTGTTGGGGGCTTGTAATACCCTGCCTGGACTTAGGACTTTGCTTGTATCCTAATGTGCTAGGCACCGGGTCAAAACTCCACACCCCGCTGTGCTCCTGTGGTTCATTCAATGATGTGATTGACTTTTCTACCACAGTTTATGCTCTTCCATAGGATTGTGCATCAAGCTTGATCCTAGAGTTCAGCTAATGTCTACCCATTCATTTCCTCAACAAAATGGATGAAGGAAAGAAAAGCAGAAGAAGAGACTCACGAACAGTCACCTGATTTGAACTGTTACTGTGGGAGCAGTCTCAACCCTATCTTTGTGATGCTGCCTGGTTGCTTAATTGCACTGTTGCATTATTTCTCAAACTCTTCTCACAGCTCACAGTATCTTTGTTTTGCTTATTTGTTTGTTTGTTTGACAAGATCTCATGTAGCCTTGGATGACATGGAACTCAAACTCACTGTATAAACCCGTATAGTTTGGCCCACTTCTTATAGAGATCTGCCAGCCTCTGCTGCCCAAATTCAAGAACCAAAGGAGTCTGCCATGCTCAGCTTTATGAACATATAAAGACTCCAAGATAGTGCTTATTCTACTATGACTAAGAAGGGTTTTTTGAAGGAAAAAAAAAAACCTATTTATTTAACAATAATGGTAATAACACACACGAGGCATAACCAGACATGCAGGGCAGGGACACCCAAGAGTTTCCGTGTCATCATTATCTCCAAAATAAGAACCTCTGCCTAGAGCCTGCACATCACCTCATGACTATGTGACTGCTGGTCAAAACCTACAAAAGGCACCTGCACACTTGGTTGGGCCAACTGGAATGACCCCAGCCCAGTTTCTGTCATAAGCCCTTTAACAGCCCCTAAACTAGCAACTGAATGATACTCTATGTCCTGCGGACAACAACTCTCTCTCTCCTTCCTTATTTCCACCTATAAATCTATAATAAACTTCCCTCTTAAAGCTGTCCTCTTTGGTGCACTAATTTCATTTTACATATTATCAAGACAAGCAACTTTAGTGGCCTTGGAGTTTCCAGAAGCTTAGCCACACCTCCCCGCTGCTTCTCTCTCCATGCCTTCTAGAGCTAAGCAGGCCTCAAGTGCTGAGAGAAGCTCTGTAGTTTTTGAAACCATTTCAGTATCCTCCTATCAGTAACAATAAAATGAAGGTGACAAGTGACATTCTGTTTTCAAAACCGATCACATCTTCACAGTAGAGATACACTCTGAGACAAGTGCTACTGAGTCATGTTGGCAAATATCAAAGAGTCCTGATTGTCCAGGCCAGAGGTTTTCAGAGTTCCTAAACCTGAGACCCTTTCAAGTTCCTCATGTTGTGGTGACCACCAACCATAAAATTATTTTCATTGCTACTTTATAACTGTATTTATGCCACTGTTATGAATCATAATGTATATATCTGATATGCATAATATTTAATATGCAAGGCATGTGGAAAGGTCATTGAACCCCAAAGGGGCCAAGGAGCCAATGACTTTGGATGGTCTTTTGCTATAATGAAGAGACACTGTAAACACAAGATTGATAAAGCTGTTGAGCTGTTAATACCCATGCTTTTACATGACTGGAAGCAGTGTTCATTTCGAGTAAAACCCCATAAACACATGAAGAATATACTCTGAGAACAGCTTAGCTAGAATAACATTCTACCTGACATACTGTGAGGGAAGCTGCCTCAAAAATGTGTGTCCTTGCTCAGAAGATAGCAGGGGTGAGCCAGTGGAAGTGGTTATATGACCAGAGCATGAAGGGAAGAGTGAGAGGACACCATGTTGACAAACATGGGTCACTAGCTTCACTTTTTAATATCAAGGATGGGAATACTCTAGTTTTATTCAAATAACGTATGGGGGGGAAAAAACAAACATCCTTGAATTTGTTAGAATCCTGACTTTATGACATTTTAGAGAATTACTTTTCATATTTTAATAGCTTATTAGCATGTTTACAATGTAGCCTTTTTACTACCAATCTGAGGATCTTCTCCCAGAACTTACTACTTCTCTTAATAGATAAAGGTGTAGTGGCCTTTAATCCCAGCACTCAGGAGGCAGAAGCAGGTGGGTTGCTAAGAGTTCAAGGCCAGCCTGGTCTACAAAACAAGTCTAGGACAGCCAAGGCTACATGGAGAAACTCTGTCTTGAGTGGAGAGTGTGATACGACTTTCTCACGTACTCTGGTGCCTCACTTTTGACCATGTCCCCTGGAGGGGGAGACCTGGTGGCACTCAGAGGAAGGACAGCAAGTAGCCAAGAAGAGACTTGATACCCTATGAGAATATATAGGGGGACGTAATCCCCCTCAGGAACAGTCATAGGGGAGGGGAATAATGGGAAAATGGGGGGGGGAGGAATGGGAGGATACAAGGGATGGGATAAACATTGAGATGTAACAAGAATAAATTAATAAAAAATAAAAAATAAAAAAAAATAAAAAAAAAAGATTTGTTGCTAAAAAAAAAAAAAAAAAAAAAAAGAAAAACTAGAAAAGAAAAAAAAAAAACAAAAAAAGAAACCAAAACTTAGAAAGTTAAGTGGGTTTTCTGTAGAGTCACTGCTGGAGACTACATATATAACAACCCAGAAAGGAAATCAGGTTTCAAATTAGAATGTTAGAACTAGAAATGGTCATTCTGAGTGAGTTAACCCAGACCCAGAAAGATACACATGGTAGATACTCACTTATAATTGGACACTAGCCCAACAGGGATGTCCTCTGAGAGTCTTCATTTGGCAGGGGATTGGGAGAGATGCTGGAACTTCCTATTAGGACTCAAGGTGAGAGAGGTATGGGAAAATGGGCAAACAGAAGGACCCAGAGTGTCCTGAAACCCTACAAGAAGAACATCAACGCTGGTAGATCTGGACCAGGCGGGTCTGGTCAAACTACTGTATCAACCAAGAACAATGCATGCAGTAAACCTAGAACCCCTATTCAGGTCTAGCCAATTGACAGTGCATTCTCCACAGCTGTGTGGAGTGGGGACTGACTCTGACATGAACTCTGGTGCCCTCTATTTGACCACTTCCCCTTGGTGGGGAGGCCTGGTGGCACTCAGAGGAAGGCTAGGCAGGCTACCAAGATGAGACCTGATAGGCTGTGATCATATGATGGGGGAGGAGATCCCTTCTGTCTAGGCCTAGGGGATGGGAATAAGTTGAAAGAGGGAAGGAGGGGGAAATGGGAAGATACAAGTGAGGAGACAACAATTGAGATATAATCTGAATAAATTATTTAAATGTAAAAAAAAAAAAAGAAGAAGAAAGCGAGGCTTCCCGTGGTGGCACGTGCCCTTAAATCCCAGCACTCTGGCTGCAGTGGCAGGTGGATCAGTATGAGTTTGAGGCCAGCCTGATCTACAAAGCAAGTCCAGGACAGCCAAGGCTACACAGAGAAACCCTGTCTCAAAAAACAAAAAACAAAGAAGGAGGAGGAGGAGAAGAAAGTGAGGCTTCTCTAATGATTAATGCAGCCAAATACAGAATGAAAGGAAACAGGTTTTACAAGTGAGCTGTTCAGACTGGAAGCAGCTGACCTGTGAATTCCCGCTTCACTCTACACTTGTATTGCGTCAGCCTGGGCTTTTGGAGCAACAATTTAGGGAAGCGTTTATTCCACCAAGAGTTAGAGTCTCCCCTGGGCCACAGACTAGGATACCCTTGTCAAGCAATGCTCCTTGTGCAAAGTACTTCTTGCTGTTACCCACAGCAACTGCCTTCTATATCCACAAACATTTCCTGAAATGAAGAACAAGAAGGGAACATAAGTGTTTTTCCTGATGATTCCAGCTCCTGTTCTTCCCTGTGCCTCTCATCTGATCAGCAGTGTGCCCTAAGAATCTCCACCTCTGACTGCACTTTTTTCTTTTATCGAGTAACTTCACTGTTTGGTACATTTCACTCAGTCCTGCTTTTATCATTTTGAGCAAACTCCCATGACCCCTGTGTGACTGACCTCACTAACCCTTTATTCTTCTAATTGCCCGCTGCCCTAGAAACATTTAATCATCAAGCTGCCCAGATTCTTTGTCTCTTTATTACCTTTGCGTCTTTCTCTCCTCTGTCTGAAATACTTCAACATTTCTTTTTCTTTCTTTCTTTCTTTCTTTCTTTTTTTTTTTTTTTTTTTTTTTTTTTTTTTTTTTTTTTGAGACAGGGTTCTCTGTATAGCCTTTGCTGTTCTGGACTCACTTTGTAGAGCAGGCTGGCCTTCAACTCACAGGGATACTCCCAGAGTGCTGACTGCTTATTTGTACCATTTGCAGAAGAATTTCTTGTAAATAATTTACCTCCGCAGCAGCTCCTCCTTAAACAGCAGTATTTAAAGAGTGCTCCTAGTCAACTTCTTTATTTTGTTTATTTGTAAATATTTCTTAAAGCCATGTGGAATTAATATGAGTGCTTTCCTGGAACAAAAGCACTAAGCTCTAATTGATTGTCCCATCAATTAGAGATTTTCAATAAGTATTACTAAATGTTGATTAAAAATATACCACTTTACTCTTCAGCTTTAAGAATCAGGTCTAGCTGGGTGGTGGTGGCAAACACGTTTAATCTCAGGACTTGGGAGGCAGAGGCAGGTGGATTGCTGTGAGATCCAGCCTGATCTAAAAAACAAGTCCAGGACAGCCAGGCTACACAGAGAAACTAAAAGAAAAAAAAAAAAATCAGGTCTATCAGGAGCAGATTGTCACTGGATTAATACTAGCATTAACAAATAACAAATTTGGTATTTCTTACATGTACTATTCACTTCAGACACATTCATCCCGATTTAGAAACCCAAGACTACGTAATAAATAAGATTTGCATGAAGTCGCTTACAAACACATATTGAGCAACAGGAAGTTTAAAGCTATGTGTCATCATTTTATTTTCAAAGCTTTGCAGTTTAGGTTGGCTTCCTTTTTTGTCGCAGGCTATGCCAGGAAGAAAAGATAATTTCAACAAAGTAAATCGTGAAATAGCAGGAGACAGGACAGACCAGAACTCCCTGGGGTGCATTGGTCAGTCAGCCAAGCCAAATGGGTGAGCTTTCGGTTCAGTAAGGGACACTGAGGCATTGAATAAATTACATGAAATTTTAGAACTGTGTCTTAGATTATACACTGGAAACAATGTTCTTTTGATGATACACACACACACACACACACACACACAGGTTATGCACATTAAGTGGTAGCATGTTCAATATATTCCTCTTCAATCTTATTTTCATTCTTAATAAAATACTTCTTCATTCTTTAAATGACATTATAGAGATCTTAGAGATCTCTTCACTTCAAGCAATTTAATTAATTTGCACAATATAATTGCATAGACATAAACATCTATAATGAATCTATTAAATAATTTTCTTACTAATGGACATTTGCATTTATCTCTTGGTATTTTAGCATTATAATTCTTCACCACTATAAACAATGTCATAAGAAAAAATCTTGAACATGTATCTTTCCTAAAAATACTTCATTTCGTTTAAAAAAAAGAACAATTGCTAAAAATATACATTTATTTATGTATTTGTATATTTATTTATTTATGTCTGTGTGTGTCTGTATGTGTGTGTGTGTGTCTGTCTGTCTGTGTGTGCACATACCAAAGAATGCATGTTGAGGTCAGAGGACACCTTGCAGGAGTCAGTTCTCTTTTACCACATTGGTTACAGGAAGTAACCCCAGGACATCAGACTTGCTGACAAAAGCCTTTACTTGCTGAGCCATGTGGTCAGCCCAAGGTACTTTTAATTTTATAGAAAGGCAGCAGGACTAAATGATAGAGACCAATGCTGATGATTGCTGTCCAGAACCACGCTAGGAAGGCCATTGTCTCCAGCGGGCTCAGAAGGTTTTATCACCTTCACCCTGCTCCTTGCTGAAAACTATTTTTCTGAGTTGTTTTGTATCTAAATACTTCAGATTTTAAAAATTTGGTTGGAATATTTCAGATGTTTATTTATTTATTTGTTTATGGCCCTGCATTTCTACGTCACCCAAGGTCTTATTTTATATGTGGTATGATGCAGAAGTTGACTTATGTTTTGATTAGCCACTGATTCTGATGCTCTTGTTAAAAGTCTTCATTGTCCTACATTTAAGTTCCAAATTTAAATATTTTAAATTCTTCAGTACATGGAGGATGTATTATTTAACCTTGTTTTGTTTTAATGTTCAAGTAAAAGTAAATCCATTCAATATTTTCATAATTTTTCAAACATTTTCTTTTTCGTGAATTTTAGAATCTCTCATTTTTATTTTTTTCAAATTAGTTATCATGTTCAAAATTGCATGTTTTGTCAACCTCTTCCCTATTATTTTTTAATATAGCATTCAATAAAACTAATTTTTAAATATTTTAGAAAAAACTTTTTTGGGTAGGTCTACCTGCAATTGTTTTTTTTTGTTTTGCTGTTTTTCTAATTAACTAACCTTTTATTCCTAGTGACTTTTTTCTTTTTATCACATTTAGCTTGGTTTGGTTTTGTTTCTCTAATTTATTCATATGATCTTTTAGTAATAAGGACATATTATGATATATATATGGAGAAAAACTACATCCCTTGGTTAAAACATGAGGTGCTTTTTTTTTTTTTTTTTAAATGTATGGCTTATTGTAGGATTCCCAACTTCTTTGATATGTTATTTAAAAGAATCTGTTCCTTATGTTGCCAAGTTATTTTTAGTGTAACATTTTGTTATTAAATGTCACCTGTAAGGTATCATTACAAATTTTATTAATACTTTCTCTGTAGTCAAGTTGATTATCAGATTATAAGATAAACTTAAAAAAAATTTACAATCTTTTCTGCTCAAAATAATGCACTGCACAGTGAGTATGCTCTTTCTGCAACACGGCTCCCTCGTTCTTTTCTGTCAGGAAAGCATTAAAATCTGATTGAAATATTTCAGTGTAATTTCAAATCAGCTTTGCAGTTTACCAAATTATTCTTAATATGTTTAATTTCTATCTCATTTGCTATGCTGATCTATATTTTAAATCCACGAGTGTTTTTAATGTGTTAGACAAGCAAAATAAAGAGCAACATTGTAAATATTTAGAGGAACAACTGATGGGCAATTAGGTCAGTCTTGGATATTATTTTCCCCTCCTCTGCATTACATATTTTTTAAAACCTGGTGTTTGCCTATCCATAAATGTTCTAAAATGGTTTTCTTCTCTGGAATTTCTCTCTAAATGTGTAGCTCTAATATTCCTTTCATGTGCTTGATGGTTTGCCTTTTCTAAATACTGTCTTGTACATGTATACTTGAGAACAAGTTGAGGGAGTAGGCACAGACACAGACTTTTATCATTGGGTGCTTTCATTTTGTAATTTTCAGTTCTTTAGTAGATCTATGTGACAGGGCAAGACAGCAAAGAGGTTCCTCCATCTTGTATTCTTGCTGAGGCTATTCATGGTTTAACTAGAAGCTGTAGAAAGCTATGGAAAACTACCAAACTCTATTCTAGGAAACAAAGGCCAGGATGTTCTAGTGAGCTTATCTGAGCTCTTGATAAAAAGGCTTGTTTGTGCGGAACCCCCTCCAGTGAAGCAGTTATCTTAGTTTCTATTAAACCTGCTTGCTTCAAACTGCTTACTTCTGCAAAGACCCCCTGCAGCTGCTGAGCCAGATGCTGAGACGCGGTCTCTGCCTTAAAGAACCCAGTGTTCTGTACAGTCCGAACCATATCCCATAACATCTTTGTGTGGTCCTAACCTGCTGGAATAGACTTTCAATTACTTATACACTGTGTCTGAGTGGTCATCTCTGTTAAGTTCCCCTTAACATTTCTGATCCATACAGGGAGCACAGTAACTATAAATGTGTTACCTGTGAGCTAAGAGCAGAGAAATTAAATTAAAAATTAAACCCATGTGGCAATAGAAATGGCTCAGTGGTTTAGACCATAAGAGAGCTCACAGGTTTTTTTTTATTTATTTATTATTTAATTAATTTATTTAGATTACATCTAATTTGTTATCCCATCCCTTGTATCCTCCTGTTCCTTGCTCCCTCCCACTTTCATCCTATTCCCCTGCCCTATGTCAGTGACCAAGGGGGACCTCCTCCCCCAGTAAACGGCCATAGGCTATCAAGTCTCGTCTTGGTATCCTGCTTATTCTTTCTCTGAGCGCCACCAGGCCGCCACACCACAGGGAAGTGGTCAAGTTCTGGGGTATCTGACACTAACTTCTGACCTCTGCAGGACCTGTATACACACAGTGCAAATACACATATACGTGCAGTCACAGGCATACATATACACATAAAATAAAGAACAAATTATTTAATAAGTGAAAGCAGAAAGTGAGAATCAATTATAGAGGGTCTAAAATATACAAACACTATGCATGCTCACACTATCTAATCCTTAGGGCTGCAATAAAGAATTTGTAAATACTAAGGCTGGAAGTTTAGCTCCATATGAGAGGGCTGGTAGAGACACAAGGTCTTGAATTGTGTGTGTGTGTGTGTGTGTGTGTGTGTGTGTGTGTGTGTGTGTGTGTATGTGTGTGTGTGTGTTCAGAATTTGGATATGAAATGCCCCAATCCTCTACATCCTACACTGTATTTGAACAGTTGATCTGCAGGTGGTAGAACTCTTCTTGGAGACCATGAAGCACTTATGAGTAGGCAGGGTTCTCCATGAAAACAATGGGTTGCTTTGGGTGGGCATTATGGGTTACAATGCAATCTGTGCTCTGACTAGGTTTCCTCTCCAATGTTTTGGCAGCTAATAGGGTACAACTAAGTCCCCCACACTCATGCTGCTGTAACTGCTAGCTGTGAGCCACTCCTACCACCATGTCTGTCCTGTTGAGGTGGACTGAGCCTTCTCAAACTGTGATCTAGGTATTTAATCACAGTGATGAGAGAAGTAAATTAAGATACTAAATTAGGGCTGAGAGTGAGATGGTTGCTGTAATAAACCTCTCTGTGGGTCTCAGACTTTGGAACCAGATTGTGGAAGGAATGTGGAAGAGTTTAGAGCTATTGTTAAAAAAAAAAAAAAAAAAAAAAAAAAAAAAAAGCCCTAGAATGCTATGAAAAGCTTACAAAATCATTCTGGTGAGCATGTAGAACACAGTGTTCTGTTGACAAGGTGCCAGAGAAGAAGTTTCGGAGAGGAGCAAAGACTCCATTGGAAGGCTAGAGACCATTGAGGTTACAGCCTAACAAATCATTTAGCTACAGTCTACTCGTGTCCTGAGAATATAAGCCGGAATGAATTAAAAGCAATGCCCTCTTTTGCTTGGCAGAAGAAATTCAAGGCAATATAGCTGTGACATGGCTATTGCTCACTGCCTTTATCTGGGTTTGCAAGTGAGAGAATAGAAGTTGAAGTAGAAAGACATGGTACATATGCTGTTTGGTGAGGAAAAGATTATAAACTCAGTTATAGTTGTGGACAGGGCAGTTAAAACTTGTGCAGACAGAATGGCTTAATTTAGTTCAAGGAATGTTGTGAAGTTTGTGAAGTTTTCTATAGGACAGGAGTGTTGATCCTTGACCTTATCCATTGAGATCTCCAGTCATATACGTATAATTTTAAAAAGTTTATTTACTTTACATCCCGATTGTAGCCCCATTCCTCATCTCTTCCCAGCCCCACCCTCCCTCCCTAATCCCACCACCACCATCACTACCAGCACCACCCTTTAGTCCTCAGAAAGAGGGATCCCTCCTCCCCTACCATCTGACCCCAGCCTACCAAGTCTCATCAGGACCGCCTGCATCCTCCTCATCCTCAGTAGCCTTGCAAGGCCGCCCCATCAGGGGGGAAAGTGATCAATGAGCAGGCAACAGCATCCATGTGATGCTTAATTTCCATTCAGGAGGGCAAATAGAACAGACACAAGAAGTGGTCAAAGAGAGGGAACAGGAAGGGAGCCTGCTCTAGATGACCACTGAAAGACCCCACCCAGTAAGGGATCAAAGCTGATGCTGAGACTCACAGCCAAACTTTGGGCAGAGTTCAGGGAGTCTTGTGGAAGAGTTGGGGGATAGAAGGACCTGGAGGGGACAGGAGTTCTGCAAGGAGATTAAAAGAGCCAACAAATCTGGGCCCAGCAGTGGGGGGTTGGGGGCTGTAAAGACTTATGCACCAACCAAGGACCATGCATGGAGAGGATTTAGACCTCTTGTTTAGATGTACTTGATAGGCATATCAGTCTCCAAGTGGGTCCCCTAAAATATGAGACCTCCAGTCTTTAAGATAAAAAATTCATTTGAAAACATCCCATGAAAGACTGTCTTAACAATGGTAGTCTTCTTGAACTCATGAATGTCCTGCCTTCAGCATATCTCACTGGTATGCACCAGAAAAACTGGCAGAAGTACTCTTTTGGAAAGCAAGTGCCTATGGAAATGTTTTCACCGGTTCACCTACACAGGCCATTGGCTACTGTAGCTGTGGAACAAGAGGCCACATCTACACCTGAAGCTGACAGCAATACTTCATGGTGGTTTCCATGAAGATAAGGTTTAAAGAGGGGTTTGAAAGAGAAAAAAAAAAAATCACATCTTTGAATTAGTTGCAACAAATAAAGACTGGTGTGATGAAAGCATGGAAGAGGACATTTTGACTCTAAAATGTAATGAATAAATTTGTGTCCCTACCAAGCCCCAACCCCATGCAAGTAAGAGACACCTTTGGCTTCTACCTCTAAGATCACTTCCAAAGCTGATGCCACAAGTCTTGGACTCAAAGCAGACTCCCAGTTTAGTGAATGTAGATCTTCAATTAACAGTTTCTAGATCTAGAGAGCTGAGGTCAGCTGACACTGTAGTGTGGCCACCCTGATGAACTCACTGTGGGAAGTGACATAGACTGAGTGGAACCGATAAGCTCCACTAAACCGTTATATCATAGTAAAGCACATCACGATGCTTTTGAAGTTAATCTGATATGAACTTGTCATTTCCCTATCCTTAGCAAATGATATACAAATTAGCTATTTAAACTTTCTGGTTGCTTAGAACTGAGATAAAGACGAATAAAATGGGATCATCGTGGCACATTGGCCATCTTTATTAGTTTTCTTTGGAACACTTAGATGCTGTAGGCAACAGATGTGTTGCATAATTGGAAGGGCTAATGAAAAACTCATCTGCATCTGATGGCAGCCAAAAGAACAATATGACTGAATTTCTCATGAAGAGATTAACTCTCGGGAATGCAAACTAGTACAGCCACTTTGGAAATCTATCTGGTGCTATCTCAGAAAAATGGGAATAGGGCTTCCTCAAGACCCAGCCATTCCACTCCTTGGAATATACCCAGAAGATGCTCCAGCACACAACAAGAAAATTTGCTCAACCACGTTCATAGCAGCCTTATTCATAATAGCCAGAACATGGAAACAGCCTAAGTGTCCCTCAGTAGAAGAGTGGATAAAGAAACTGTGGTACATATACACTATGGAATACTACTCAGCTATTAAAAACAAGGAATTCCCAAAATTTGTGGATAAATGGATTGAGCTAGAAATGATCATAATGAGTGAGTTAACCCAGAAGCAGAAAGAATCAAATGGTATATACTCACTTATATCTGCATACTAGCCCAAGGGGCATGTCCCACAAAAGCCTTCACTTACCAGGAAACTGGGACAGAGGGGAAGGCATCCTATTGGGACTCTAAATGAGAGACGCATGGGAGAACAGCAAAATAAAAGGATCTAGAGGGTCCTAGAAATCTACAAGTAGAACAATATGATAGGCAGATTTGGGCCCAGGGGTCCCGCTCAAACTAAGGCAGCAGCCAAGGACAATACAGGAGGTAAACTTTAAACCCCTTCCCAGATCTAGCCAATGGTCAGAATATTCTCCACAGTTGAGTGGAGAGTGTGATACGACTTTCCCACGTACTCTGGTGCCTCACATTTGACCATGTCCCCTGGAGGGGGAGACCTGGTGGCACTCAGAGGATGGACAGCAAGTAGCCAAGAAGAGACTTGATACCCTATGAGAATATATAGGGGGAGGTAAGCCCCCTCAGGAACAGTCATAGGGGAGGGGAATAATGGGAAAATGGGGCGGGGGGAGGAATGGGAGGATACAAGGGATGGGATAAACATTGAGATGTAACAAGAATAAATTAATAAAAAAAAATATTGTTGCAAAAAAAAAAAAAAAAAAAAGAGATTAACTCTCTTTCAGATCAGGAATTAAAATAGCTTTGTTCCTGTAGTCACGTCCCAACACAGTGTTCTGCCTTGTAGATAGCAAATTAATCACAGGATGGGATCTCTAAAACTGTAAACCAAAGCCATCTTTTTCTCTTGGTAATCTTCTTAGTGTCAAGTGTTGGTTACAATAACAGAAAGTACACTCAAACCTAAAAAAACTCTCAGATGAAGATGCCCAATGTTCTATGAGGCTTTCTGGTAAACCTGTGAATCTTCCCTCTGAAAATAGAGGTTTACCTTACTCCTAAGGAATATCTAAAGAAGAAGGGAGTAACTCTCATTTTCATTACCCAGGTTAACAAACAGGAGTCTTGACCTGTAGAGACTCTAACTCTATTTTTAGTTTCTAAGGGGCTCTTTGTCATGAGGAGATGGTCTGAAGAAATTAAGAGAGTTAAGACCGTAAAGTTCTTTCTTCTTAAATTACTTTTGATACTTTTATCTAACAATTACCAAAATTGTTTTTTTGGTTTTTTGTTGTTTTTTTTTTTTTAGCAATGATAGCTATAGTAAGAGCACAATTGGACCAAAATTAAAATCTGGTTACAGAATGGCTCAGACTGCCCTCTCTCCCCACCTGTAAATCATAGTAAATCTAGAGATCTTTCCACCATTAATTAGATGCAGCAATTTCCTTAGCCCCAAGTTTCTATTAAATGACATGGCAGCTATCTAAATTCTACCTTAAGTTTTATGATTAATTACTCCTTATGTAGAAGGAAAAATACTACAAATAAGTGACTAAAATATTCAAATTGCTTTATTCAAAAGAACTGTATGATCATGATGTTAACGGTCTATAGTCAATGGAAGCAAATGGAGTGATCTAGTATATATTTTGTGAGGAGGAAGGCCTTTATAACTATGTTTTAACATAAAACTCAAATCTTTTGATTCTATGAACATGTTTATTACACAGAATACTTTTGGAACAAAAACTGAGCTGCAGTCTTGGAAAATTATCAATATAATTTGGTAAATAAAAATTACCAGAAACTCATACATGTAAAAAATAATTGTGGCAGAGACTTGTTATAATTTATTTACATTGCATAGGTATATTATCCCCTTACTTGTATATTCCAGTTCCCAACTGCCTTCCCTCTTCTACTCTATTCCCCTTCCCTTGACTTCTGGGGGTAGGGCTCCCCTCTCATATCTTATCAGGTCATCAGGATAGCCTGCATGCCCTTCCTCTGTGTGCCAGTAGGGCCTCTCCACCAAGGGGAAGTGACCAAATTGCAGGCCTCAGAGTTCCCCTTCAGGGACAGTGGAGAATGAACTGTCCATCAGCTATATCTGAATAGAGCAGTCTAGGTTCTCTGCTTGCATTGTCCTTGGTTGGTGCATCAGTTTGTGCAGGGATCCCTGGGTCTAGTTCCACCAAGCTTGATGGTCTCCCTGTGGGGCTCCTGACCCCACTTCCACTCTTTCACCCAACTCTCAGAGCTCGGCCCAGAGTCGGGCTGGCTGAGTCCCAGTGTCTGTCCAGATCACCTGCTGGCTGGAGTCTCTCAGAGGATGTCTTCATTGGGTTAATATCCACTTATAAGTGAGTATATACCATGCCTGTCTTTCTGGGTCTGGGTTACCTCACTTAGGATGAACTTTTCTAGTTCTGGTGAAAGGCTTGTTAAAGAAAAGGAACAGGGAATCTAATAGAGAGGTGAGGGGAGGAGAGGGGAGAAGGGAGGAAGGGAGGGAGGAAGGGAGAGGGAGGGAGAGAGAGAGAGAGAGAGAGAGAGAGAGAGAGAGAGAGAGAGAGAGAGAGAGAGAGAGAACACTGGTCCATCTTAGTATGGAGTATGGAGAGTGGCAAGATTAGGAAATGATGTTAAACTTCCACTTTTCTTACTGAAGTTTTGATTGGCAAAATGAAGTTTAATTGGAGGTCCCAATATCAGGATTACCACTAGTTCATCATTAATGATCTCCACTCACTTTCACGATGAACTCCTCTGAGATATCAAGAATGTGCTTTGCATAACAGGCAAGGACAGAGTATCAGGAAAACCTGTATGCCCATGGTTTCAAAAAAGATTGTGTAAAATTGTTTTAAGGAGTGGAAGAAGCAAAATATTCAGATGAGCGCAGACAGGCAGTGTGCCTTGTATTTAGACAGATTTTCTTAAGTAGATATTGATATTGTAATATTACTAAATACATGAAGGTTAGCAGACCAAATGGAGCTGATTGTGTCAACCCCCACCCCCACCCCAAATTAAACAAAGCTAGGAGGCTATGAACACTGGGTTTCTATGCATAATACGTTACACTTATTTTTTTTTAAGTAATTTTTTTATTAATTTATTCTTGTTACATCTCAATGTTTATCCCATCCCTTGTATCCTCCCATTCCTCCCCCCCCCCATTTTCCCATTATTCCCCTCCCCTATGACTGTTCCAGAGGGGGATTACCTCCCCCTGTATATTCTCATAGGGTATCAAGTCTCTTCTTGGCTACCTGCTGTCCTTCCTCTGAGTGCCACCAGGTCTCCCCCTCCAGGGGACATGGTCAAATGTGAGGCACCAGAGTACGTGAGAAAGTCGTATCACACTCTCCACTCAACTGTGGAGAATGTTCTGACCGTTGGCTAGATCTGGGTAGGGGTTTAAAGTTTACCTCCTGTATTGTCCTTGGTTGGTGCCTTAGTTTGAGCGGGACCCCTGGGCCCAAATCTGCCTATCATATTGTTCTACTTGTAGATTTCTAGGACCCTCTGGATCCTTTTATTTTGCTATTCTCCCATGCGTCTCTCATTTAGAGTCCCAAGACTTCCAACAAGGTCATCTGAACCACATACAATGAGTACTTCTGTAAAGACATGTGGCAGGAGCTGTTATTTCAGCCTTGGATGGATTCCACTCTCATTTTCACTCAGTATGGCCAAGAAGAAATGTTTCGAAATCACTGATGTACTCTTCCTTACTTCTGTTATTTTAAAGCTTCCTCTTCTCTCTTCCCCTTGTCTCCATCTCTCTGAATGTGTCCCCAGTTTACTGTGACCCCCATATTTATTATTCACTGTTCAAATAACTATCAGTATTTGTTAAAGAATCTTTCTCTGAGTGTTTTGTTACTTATTTTATCAATATCCCATTGTAAATAATACTACATTTGTGTATGTATTGGTATATATATGTTTTATAAATGTGTGTGTTTTGTGTGTGTTGGTTTTTTGAGGCAGGGGTTTCTCTATGTAGCTCTAGCTGTCCTAGAACTCACTCTGTAGATTAGGCAGGCTGGCTTTGAACTCAGAGATCTATCTGCCTCTGCCTAAGCTCCACGTGGCTCCAGAATAAAATGTTTATATAGCTCTTAAGTTAAATTCTTTAAAAACAAACTGTTAATTTGCTTTATGGGTTATGAATGAAACATTGTTTTCTATTGCTTAAGCTGACTGTTACGTATAAGAAATTGTAGAAATAATTATAATATATCATCTTTAAGAGGTATACATTGGAAGTCCGAAATTATGGCTCTGCATAGTGAATTACCAAGTTCTAACCATTTAAGTGTTTTTTGGCTGGGCATAGTGGCGCACATCTTTAATCCCAGCACGCAGGAGGCAGAGGCAGATGGATCACTGTGAGTTCAAGGCCAGCCTAATCTACAAAGGGAATCCAGGACAGTCAAGGCTACACAGAGAAACCCTGTCTCGAAAAACAAAAAACAAAAACAAAATAAAGTGTTATTTGTGTTTCAGGATAAAAGAGAACCAATCGCTTTTACTAACATGTACTATTTCATGCATGTGGTATTACACTAAGAAAGCACAATCTTGGCAAAGCCAGCAGGCAGGCATATCACAGTCCAATTTACTGACATTGTAGCTAGTTCCCTAGCTTACAAGCAATAGTATCAGTGCTCAAATCTTGGACTGTGTCTAATTCTACATGCTTTCAGTGTGCAATATGTCTTATGCATCTACTTTTTATTATATAAAACTAAAGGGGAAAGTCTCCATACCTACCCCCAAGATCTGAATCAAGCACTGTCATGGGCCTGTTTCTTCTCTGCAGATTCTCCCTTGTGGAAACAGCACCTCAGGGAGCATTCAGATTAGATATATACAATCTAGCAGAGCTCACAAAACCACAAAACAAGGTCTCTCACCTTCTGTAACCTCTTTCTCTTTGACATACGTGTAAGTTCTGCCCAAATGAGTCTTGTAGGGGAGGGTACAGTGGTAGGCAGATGAAATTGAGAGGATGCAGAAGGTTCAGTCACGATCTGAAAGGATGCAAAATAGACACTGGGGTGGCCCTATGGAGAGAGTAATTGGTTTCTGTCCTTTTGCATCAAACACTTACCTGTCCTATAAGAACACATTGAAGGAGAGGAAAACTTAGCCAGAAAAGAGAAAAAAAATAAGGCAAAACTCACTTGGAAATTTTGCTATGTAATGTGTAATAAAAGTCAACTAGGTGGGACTGGGGAGATGGCTCAGTCGGTGAAGCATGTGTGTGGACCTCTGAAGACCTAAGTTAGAATCCCTAGAAGCAGGTGAAAGCTGGTAGGGGAGACTGGCTAGCCTGTAATCCCAATGGGAATGAAGCAGAGACAGAAATGTAAGCAGGAAGCTGGCTCCGCAGACTAGCCAGAAGAACCTATTAGCTCCGGTTCAGCAAGAGATCCTGTCTCAACATGTAAGGTGGGTGGTGATCGAGGAAGACATCTGGCATCAACCTTTGGCCTTCATGAATACATGCACAAATGTGCATCTGCAGCCCACACATATGTGCCTGTACATTGTAAATACAGAAATGCACATATAGGAACTACTCATGCCCCTCCCCCCAAAATGGTAGCTGTTTTACTACTGTTACATTTGCTAAATGTTAACCAGCATACGTTGCTACGACACTCACATCATTCTGCCTATTCCTATGCTGGTATATTCTCCCCCATCAGCCTGTCTATCTGGATGTACCTCTCTTCACAAGTCAATGCACATATTGTCCTTATATCTCAGCCAGCAATGGACAAAGGCTTGAGAATTGTGCTCATACCTCTATCAGTGCTACATTCAGTAACCACTATGAATGAATGTTTGTTTTCATTGTCTGAGTATCTGAAGTACTTGAAGAAACTTTGCCCCCAGTGTAAGTCTGAAAGCATCATCTAACTAATCTTTAACTAGGTTTTGGATCAGCTAGTCCCTTAAATAAACAGGGATTTCTCTGCTAACGGGGAAGGACTCAAAATGATGCTGCAATTATAGACGTTAGTTTTGAATTCTTACTCTTTATGATCCCTTCATGGCTTTTCGTCTCAGTCTAGCTGTAAGTGATTTATTGCTCCCAGGAAAAAAGAATACAATTTAATAAGGCTTTTAAGCAATTACATTTCAATCTTCTCTTTGAACAAATAGAAGTTCTTCACTGATAATGAAGGAAAACTCAATAGAAAAATGAAACAAGATTATGAATGGCGGTTTAAATGAATTTAGAATATTATAATTCTGATCAATAATTCAATAAGCAATATATGCATGCAACCTTAAAAATCAGTATACTGATCACATTCAATTTGAGTGGAGAGGGTGCGAAATTAGAGATATTGCTGTAAAGAGAAATGGAAATGTCTTCTTTTGAAGGACAATTTGGGAATATCAGAACTCTAAGTTCATGTGGCTGCAATTCCTTGGCTAAAGGCTTATGGCATAACTGCTTATGAGAATAAGTGGTGAGTAATATGGATGTGACACATAATGCAGTATATATGAAGGTATGAAATTAGAGATAAGCAGAGACATAAATAGCTAAGAGCCATGATACAGAAACTTAAGCCGATCAATAAATATTTTAGTGTTTTATGTGCATTTAAAAGTAAAGAAACACTCAGAGAACCTGACAACACATTGTTGTTTATTTTTATACAACTGTGTTTGTTTCTCAGTTTCTCTCATAACTGGCTTCCACACAAATAAATGAGACTCTATTATATATGTTTAACAATTAGCTTCACAATACAATAACTGAGCGATTATTACTCTGTTCTTAATCCTCTAAGATAATTTGGCTTCTTCTCAGCATACATCCCAGAGCTACTTGCCCTTTGTAGCTTTCCTTGCTGATCTCTCTCTGTCTCTCTGTCTCTCTGTCTCTGTCTCTGTCTGTCTCTGTCTCTGTCTGTCTATCTGTCTGTCTGTCTGTCTGTCTGTCTGTCTGTCTGTCTCTCTCTCTCTCTCTCTCTCTCTCTCTCTCTCTCTCTCTCTCTCTCTCTCACACACACACACACACACACATACACACACACACTTTCCTGGTACCCCCTGGGCATATGCCCATGGATGAATTTCCTACTTCTTCTAACTCCTTCTCCCCTAGCTGACAGAAATTCCAGCTCTATTCTCTTCACTGATCATGAGTGAATGTTAACTGCTTTATTGTTATATCAGGGGACAATTGGAGAGCAAAGTTTACACAACATTGGATAAGAGATTGTCAGAACAAGGATTACAACCAGATACGGAGGTACAGAAATCAGCATTTGGATTACACAATAACCTTACGCTCACAGCATTTAGCAATGATAAGAAGGAATTGGAAATGCTGTCCAAGAAATATTTCTCAGGAAACTTTACTACACAGGCAGACCATCACATTTGATCTTCCAGCAACTCCAGCCAAGTGCATATCAAAGTCCCGGTGTCAAAGTCTGTGGTGCTCTGTGTGAGCTATCTTGGGGGAATGAAGTGTGTGGTAGAGCCAAGAAGAAGGCGCTTGGGTCATGGGGTGGGAGTAACAGCACGGAAGTGTACACTGGCACTGAAACCTTTCTGTTTACTTCTGCTTCCTCTGTGGCAAGAAATTAGTAGTTTTCTTTCCATCCTGATATTCTGCCGTAGACAGGCCTAGAGCAACAAGGTCAAATGACTGTGGACTGAAATTTCTGAAGACATGATGCAGACTAAACCTTCCTCTGTCTTAGCTGCTTATCTCTGTGCTTTAGGCACAGAGATGAAAAATAGAGTCATAAAATACACGTTCTTACAGTGTCTATTTTATATTTACTTTTTAACTTATTAGTTTTTTCCCCCTCCTTCCTCTTCTTCCAGTCCTTCTTTCCCTCTCTCCTCCAATTCCTCTCCTCTCAGAGAAGGGAGGACACCCATGGATATCATCTTACCTTGGCATATCAAGTTGCAGTAGGACTAGGCGCATCTTCTCCTATTGAGTCTAGACAAGGCTGCCCACTCAGGATAAAAGGGTCCAAAGGCAGGCAACAGAATCAGAGACAAGTCCTTTTCCTGCTGTTAGAAGTCTCACATGAAGACCAAGCTGCCCGTATGTGCAGGGGCCCTAGGTCCATCCCATACACGCTCTTCGGTTGGTGGCTCAGTCTCTGTGAGCCACTGTGGGCCCAGGTTAGATGATTCTGTAGGTTTTCTTGTGTTGTCCCTGATACCTCTGGCTCCTTCAATCCTTTCTTTCCCTCTTCCACAAGATTCCCTGAGCTCCACATGGGTTTGTGCATATGTTTTCCTCAGCTGCTGTGTGAAGCCACTCAGATGACTGATATGCTAGCCTTCTGTCTGCAAGTATAGCAGAACATTATTAATAGTGTCAGGAGTGGGCTCTTTTTCATGATATGGGGCTCAAGTCAGTCCAGTCCTTGGATGTCTGGGTTGAAGGATTTGTGGATAGGCTGGTATCTCCATGATCCATTAAAAGTCTTGCCTGGTTACAAGAGGTGGCTATTTCAGGTCCCATGTTCCCTATTAGTAGGAGTCTTAACTAGGGTTACCTCATAGATTCCTGAAAGTTTCCACTGTCCTAGTTTTATAGTTTGTCCCTTTCTCTGTTCACTCCCAAAGTCTATATTATTTTGCCCGTTAGTGAGATTAAAGCATTCTGCCTTAGCACCTCCTTCTTACTAGCTACTTTTTTGGGTCTGTGGATTATAGCATGATTATTCTGTATTTTATAGCTAATGTCTGCATAATATCATGCATATATGTCATGCATATATACCATGTATATTTTTCTGGATCTGGGTTACCTTACTCAAGATGATATTTTCTAGTTCCATCCATTTTTCTTCAATTTCATGATGTCCTTGTTTTTAATAGCTTAGTAATATCCCATTGAGAAAATGTATAACAGTTTCTTTATCCATTCAATTGAGGGACATGTAGGTTGTTTCCAGATTCTGGCTATTATAAATAAAGCTGCTATGATCATAGTTGAGCAAGTGTCCTTGTGGTATGGTGGAGCATCTTTTTGGTATATACCCAGGAGTTGTATAGTTGGGTCTTGAGGTAGAGGTCTGAAATGCCTCCAGATTGATTTCTAAAGTGGTGGTACAAGTTGGACCTCCCACCAGCAATAGTAGAGAGTTCCCCGTGCTCCACGTCCTCTGATGGTATAAGATGGACTCGCAGAGCCGTTTTGATTTTTATTTCCCTGATGACTCAGGATGTTGAACATTTCTTTAAGTGCTTCGCAGCTATTACAGATTCCTCTATTAAGAATTCTCTCTTTAGCTCTGTGCCCCATTTTTTAATTGGTTTATTTTGTTTGTTGTTGTCTAATTTCTGGTGTTCTTTATGTATTTTGGATATTGGATCTTTATTAGATGTAGGGCTGTTGAAGATTTTTTTTCCTGCATTCTTTTAGGATGCCAGTTTTCGCCTATTAACAGTGTTTTTTGTTTGCTAGTTTGTTTTGTTTTGTTTGTGTGTAGGCATAAGGTTATTATGTAATTCAAGTGCCTATTAACAGTGCCTATTAACAGTGTTTTTTGTTTGTTAGTTTGTTTTGTTTGTGCATAGGCATAAGGTTATTATGTAATTCAAATGCCTATTTTCTATACACCCTCACATATCTTGTTGTAATCCTTGTTTAGAGAACCTCCTGCCTCAACGTTGTATAAATAATGCTCCCCAATATTCCCCAGTATGCCAATAAAACAGCTGACAGCCAATCACTGTGAAAGGGAAAGAATAGGTCTGGACTTCCTGGCATCCAGGGGAAGAGGAGTTAAGGGAAGGCGTAGGGGACTGAGCCACTGGAAGAGGTCCAAGAGACACCAGGAAAGGAGTTGGAACAGGAAAGCTACAAAGTGAAAGTATCTCTGCAATGTTGCTGGGAGGAAACCAAATTAGCCAAGAGGGTTAAAAATAATGTAATAACTGCTCAGTTATTGTGTTGTGAAGCTTACTGTTAAACAAATATAAGAAAGTCTCACTTATTTGTATGATAGCTGGGTTAAGAGAGAAACTGAAAAACAAACACAATTTTATAAAAATGACCTTAACAACTATTTCTTATAGAAGCTTTAAAGTTTCATGAGGTTCCATTTATTAATTTTTCTTAAGTTTTAGTGACTGAATTGTTAGCATTCTGTCCAGGAAATAGTCTTCTGTACATATGCACTCAAGATTATTCCCCACTTTCTCTCCTATTAGATTTAATGTATCCACTTTTATGTTGAGATTTTTGATTCACTTGGAGTTTAATTTTGTGCAGGCTGATAAATATAGATCTATTTGAATTATTCTACATGAAGAAATCCAGTTAGAACAGCACTATTTGTTGAAGATGCTTTCTTTCTACCAGTGTATAGTTTTGACTTGTCAAAAATCAAGTGATCATAGGTGTTTGGGTTAATTTCTGGGCCTTCAATTCAATTCCATTGATCAAACTGATTGGTTTCCTGCCAATACCATGCAGTTTTTATTACTATTTCCCTTATCTAATGTATAGATGTGCATAAATTCAAATAAAATAGACTTCAAAAGTCATATCACAGAACAAATTAGCACACACTTAGTACAAGTGTCAAGCAGTATAAACTATTGATCCTATCTCTCCATGAAAGTAGAGTGTCACTGTTATGCCCTCGTTAGAGTGCCCTGTGTTGGGAGTTGATCTTGCTTATTGGCATCAAAACACTGGATGCCCTTAGTCTTCCATAGTTGTAAAAAATTCCCCATATCATACATAACACTTTCCTTTCCATTTTGATTGACAACTGAGGGATGAAAAGAACAATGGACAAAAGACTTGGAATTAATGTGAAGTGAGAGAGCAAATTCAAAGTGATGACAAGATGGATTTCATGAAGGAATTGAGCACAGTTGTATCTTTAACCTTGTGTGTTGAGGAGACAACCAACCCTGAATTGAAGATTATGTTCCTTATTCAAGCCCAGGTCATAAAAAGCTGCTCATTACTGCTGCCCTATAATGTTTGCTTCTTACACCCATTTCTTAAAGAATAGTTTTGTCAGTTATGTCAATTGTGCCTAAGGATTTACATAGATCCTCAGGTGCTCCACTTCCTCAGATGGAGGAGAAAGGTTGTTATGAAAACAGAATTTGAAATTAGAAGATGTAGATTAGAACCATGGAGTCTAGTAATGATTTGGTTTGGCCACTCTATGGCATCCATCTGAACCAATTCTGTGGAATAAACATAGCTGTAAAGATTAAATGTTACTTAGAAGCTCTGGCCTTTCCTGTCACCACCACTACCACCACCATCGCCACCACCATCATCACCATCATTATCATTATTTTCATTATCATCATCTTGCAAGACTAAGGATTTTCATAAGGGGCCAAAGAGATGGCTCAGAAGATGACCGAGATATAATTTTCAGCACTACCAATTTTCTCTAACAGCAGTTCAAGGGTATCCAGTGTCCTCTTTGAGCTTCTGCAGCTACATAGGCCATGCATGTATAGGCAAAAACACTTATACATACAAAATAAAAATTAATGAATATTTTAAAACTTCATAATTTTTTGTTGGATTATGCTATCAATATTTTTGATCCATAGTCATAGATTTGAGCTTTATTTTCACATCTTACGATTCTACCTCCATTTATTTCCCCAGAACATAGGATCAATTCTCTACTTCTTTTTTCTCATCGTCAGATTCCATCACTTTCTAAACTGCCCCTTGAGATTTTCTTGAGCATCTTCACAGACAATCTGGCCAACGAGTCAAGGGCCAAGATCAAATTCCAAGCAAAAATTTAAAAGTCACCAAGGGCATCTGGTCTTGTTTTCAGAAATATGTGTGAAGTCTCATTACAGAATCTGCGATCATTTAAAGCATAGGTGCCAAGTATGCATCTTGCACATACACTCATGGTAGTTGTTAACCATATATATCCTTTCATCAATTGCAATTTTCTCTTCTCATATGTTTTAGGGTTTCTATAATCTAGGTTGGGAGCTGGGCTTGGTATTGTGCACCTATAATCTCAGCACTTGGAAAGCTGAGGCAGCAGGACCACAAGTTTGAGGACATCCTGTATTACACAGTTGACCTGTCTCACATTACAAAATAAACTGAAAGTGATCTCACTTTCACTGATCTCACTCAGTTTCTCACTTGAAGAAGCTTTAGGAGTGTATGCACTGTTTGCAGAATCTGGACTTTCCTCACTGTTTACAGACTACCATGGTATCCAACCTCTTAAAATTACTTCTCCATTCTCATTTTAAACCACTTATCCATTCTCTTACCTTTTGCATCAGAATATTTATTTATTCCTAAAATAGGCTAAGAACTCTCACGTGTTAATGTCTTTTGATACACTCTTCTTGAGAATAGCCTGACTCTACCCCTCTGGTTCAGAGCTCCTGCTGAACTGAAGGACTTTGCCTAATATCACCTCTTCAGATCCCTTCTGCATGCCCCAGGCAGAGCTAATTTCTCCCATGCTCTGTGTTTTCTGAAACTCCCTATAATTGCTCCTATCCTAAATTAGTGATAATGTTTCAACATTAAATTAGAGTTAATTATTTGCATCACTCATTACATTTTCCTTTCCATGATGACTTCTTCAGGGTGGTATCATGCCTTATTCATCTCTGTCTGAGGTAATGCATATGTAACTCACAATAAACCTTTGCTATATGGAACTATTACCTTTTTGCTTACAGTCTGTCTGTTTTACCAAATATACAATCTAGATTTATTTTACTAATTACTCTTGAACTTGCAAATTCTCTGTACCACATAAAGAATGTCCTTTCTAAACCGTGCCTGGTTACAGAGAATACTGAAATGTTGATGACTCCTATTTTCTTGTAAATCCTGAAAACTTTTATCATCCTTGGTTTCATTAATCATCTTGGTAACTGTCTTTACATATTTAAGACTTTTTAATTGATCTAGAAATAGTTGTTTAAAAATTATTGTGAACTAGAGAGTTTAATAGGCACTGGTGATACTCTGGGGATATAGCCCTCAGGAAGTTTCACGTCCAGTAAAATGAAAATGCAAAATCAAGAAACAGTGGGTTATATAATTAAAGTTTTATACTTGATACAGAGCATTCTTTCAATGACTGCAAAAATGTAGTTCTGATTGCCTTCTTCAAGGTGTGGTATTTCTGCTAATATCTGAAAAATGGGTAAGAACTAAATAGAATAACGAGGTTCAGGGGAAGAGTAGTGGAAAGATGCAAACATGAGGATAAATTTCAGGTAAAGAAACCTATGGTCAGACAAGTAGACCCTGTTCAGGAGAGAAATGTGTCTTATAGACTAAAGCTGTTCAGTTAAGAGAATGATTCCAGTCTCAGAAATTCAAAGCCTTTGCTCGCAATTTTTGGTCTTAAGCTTGTATCACAAAGCTACTTTTTAAAATTTCCTACAACTGTATGCCTTCATTCTTTGAACAGTGCTCGTGCACTTTCCTCTCCTCTTTCTGGTTGGATCATCCCAGCTGTCCATCCTAGAACTCTACCTACCCACATGGCCCAGTTCAAATCCTGACATGCTGTCTTTTCTCCTCAACTGGCAGCAATGATTCTCTTTGTTCATCATTTCAGTTCTATTTTTATATGTTTCACTCTATATGCAAATTACATTTGATTATCTCCATAAAAACTCTTGTTTAAAATAAACCTAGCACAAGATCTTGTACACGGTATACATTTCATATATTTTCCTTCAATAAAATGACTTCCAATGAGTCATATATGAGAGCACAAAATAACCAGAGTGGATATAAACAAACTACAGAGGTCAGCATCACAATTTACAATTTTCAGTTTAGCACTTGGATGTGCATTAATCATGTGTGTCATCAGTGGACACTAGCACAACTGATGAATGAGAAGAGTCTTTTTGCCTCTAATGTTTCTAATATGTTACGAAGACCATCTTTTTCTTGAGAAAGTGGTAACCTTTTAAAAAAAGTATTGGAAAATGTTAGTATTCCCTTTAAGAAATCAATCCTTTTCATCTAATGGGGAAATTTGCTCTTTTAAGGACAAACTAATAGACGTACCTTGCTTTTAATTTCAGGCTTCCGAAGATAACAGATGTTTTTATTTTGAGTAAAGACATAGATGTTTCCATGGGTTTCTTTGGTTTGCATAGAGAAAAATAAGAATCTGTGGTCACAATATGAACTACAAACCTTGGCTGGCCATCTTATAAAAGTAGACCTTTGCTCATAAAAGTACAACAATAGGAGACTATTGAGAGTGCCTCAGCAATTATGACTTCATGAATGAAGGAAGCAGAATGCTTAAATCAGAAAAGATTTATCCCTTGCCTATAAGCTACTTGTATTTCCACTTCTCTGGAAGTGAGAGCTATAAAAAGTTTAGAATGAAGAAGAAAGTTTGGATTGAGCAAGGATGATTGAAACATTTCCATTTAACTCAAATTGCATTGGCAGACACTGGTTAAGGAACTGAAGTGATAAATGTTGATTCTTCAAAAATTCGGTTAGCTGGATCTTAAGAGTGTCTGAAGAAAGCATTATCTCTGCTCAGCAGGATATTTTCCTTGATTGTTAGAGGAAGAATTGTACTAAGTCTTGGCTTTAGATTGCATCAAAAAGTTAATGGTTTCATCTAAACATTGCCTGACTTTGTTCCCTTGATCCCTATGGGATTAAGCACATTTGCTTTTATGACTTTGAAATTTTTTCCCTGAACTAGAACTAGGGATAATTTTAGTGTTAAATAATGGAGGTGGAAGTCACCATCATTTCTTTCTATCCTTTTCTGTGGATAGAATTCTGTAGAATTTTATGTGTATTGTTAAATATGACTGAAATATGACACTTGCTGTTATTTCTTTGGCCATGAAAACTCAGAGGAAGAAAGGTTTGAAATCTATAGCAAACCGGGAATATGTATTTTCAGGTGTTAATTTTTGTTTATCCTGCATAGTCCTTCGGACCATTTAGCAACACTTACTGCTGAATTCCTAATGCTGTTCTTAAGCAGTGACTAAGTAGAGAGATAAATTTTGCAGAACAGAAAGATTTGTTTAATGATCTAGAGATGTTTTACAGGACAAGAAGAAGCTTAAAGGGAACATGAATGACATGCATTAGTTTCTTAAGGGTAGGCAATCGGAGAAGAAATCAGTGTCCTCTGTTACTGTAAGTGGCAGATGGCAGTCCTGAGTCAGAGGCAGCTCATAGAAAATAATATGCTCCAAATGCCTAATGGCTCTTAAAAAACTATCATCAGGTCTTACATATCAACTATATCTGCTAATGTAAGTGAAGCATTTCGAGAAAGACTGAAGGAAGTCTTCACTAAGATGCAATTGCTATCATTTATTTTCAAGTAGACAAATGAGAACACAGACTTTATACTGCGACTCTTCCCCTTCCCTCCTCCTCAGTTGAGGTAGTTAGGTAGAACTTTTTCTATTTCCTCCCCATCACTGATTCCATAGACAAATTTTCCTTGAGCAAGATTAACATTCTAAATAGAAAAGGTATAGCAAAAATAATTATAAGTTCAATAACCTTAGATTTTATTTGTACATTTTGTACATTTGGTTTGTTGTCAGACTAACTAAATGGTCTCATCAATATTATTGTTTGACAGTTTGACGTGAAACAATGCTTGTAGAAAGTTTTCTTTCTATGATAAGGATTTATAAAATATACAGATGGCTGAAAGCTGGGTGTGAAACAGGGAAATTGGAAAAACTCACAAGTATTTGAGTAGCAAACTATCACAGTATGAAATTACATATTCCAGCACTGGAGCAACTGGAAATGTATAGTGCACTTTGCATAACCATGGTAGGTACAGTGACAACATTCTGATTAATTACTTATTCCATTACCTTGCTCAGAAATACAGGTGTGATCCTTTCCAGGAACAAGAACCTTTTGCTTCCACCTCTATAATTCTTTTACATACATCATGAATATTAAATGACAAATTATAAAAGGAGGATCCAAATCCACAAATGCAATAAAGAGTGACTTCATGTCATTAAAATTGTGCCATGCCATGAAGGCTTATTTCTTTAATCACAGCACTTGGAGGGCAGAGCCAGGGGTTTCTTTGTAGGTTCGAGGTATAAAAGGTCAGCAAGAACAATATCTCAAAAATGTATAAAAACTAAGCTAATGAATGATACCTAATGTAAATAATTATGGAGAAATGAACATTTAAATGATCGTTATTAGCACCTTAAATCAATGAAGGAAAAAGCACAGGATACATGGGTAGATGAGTTATTTCACCATAGATGTGAGAACAATAAAGTTGTTAAAAGAAATTCTAAAAACAAAATGACAAACATTGTCTCAAATGAAGAATATTGAACATTTATAACAGGACCAGACACAATCAAGAAAGATACATTAAACCGTGATATAGATGAAATAGGTTTAAACAACGTACAAACAAAATATTGATAGGTCAACATACAAAGTCAGGTAAAAATTTAGAGGTTATCATCATAATTATTATCTGGTTATAGAAGGGAAATGCTGGAAATATGAAGGGCTCACTGTTCCTCTTCACCTCTAGATTCTATTCTTGTTTGCCTTTACAAATTGTCTACTCTTTCTATGTTTCTCTTTCTTACTGTCCATTTACTCCTTATTCAATTCAATTGTTCCTCTTGCCATCCAAACACTCTGGTAGTTAGCTATATGACAACAATGAAAAGAAATACAAACAAGAACCTAAGGAATGCCCCACCTCCCCACTTTATCTACCACGTAGGTCTGTACTCGGAAACAGCTTCAGTCCACACAGCCCGTAGTGGTAGTCGTTACCTCTGCTTCTGTCTTATCCTCTAGAAGCTTCTAACAATAACTACTGATAGATAGAATCAACTCTTAGAAATAGTTCGTTGCACTGGCCCTTGGCAGCACCCTCTCCCATGCAGTCTCAGTGGATACCTAGTCTCGGATTCTTTTTCTGACTCCGACTCTCCCACACTGGCTCTGATTGGAATGGTCCTGGGTGAAGTCACAGACTTCCCTTTGATTTTTTTTCCCTTCATCTGAGACAGCCTTTACTTTTACCTGTATGTTTAGATTCCCTAAATTTCTATGTGGAGCCTTCGCACTGCTTGTGAGCTCAGAACTAACTTATATAACTAAATCCATGACATGGTAAAGACAAATAGAAATTTCAAAGTTCTGTGCAAAATAGAACCACTGATTCTTATCTTCTTTGGGAAAATACATTTCTTTTCTCCTCATTTATTTTATTTTATTGAAGGGCAGTATTGTCTACACACATTAAAAAGAACTTAGAAGTTGTTGAAGGTCCTTTTTGTTTTAGTGCCAAATCCTAAGAAGTAGCAGGTGATATACGCAGCACCTGAAAAGCATATACTAGATTTCTCATTCGTAGCACACACGTGTTCACAGAAGCCATTTGATTTAGAAGGATCTCCATTGTCATAGATAAAATGCATTTTGGGGGGTATATATTAAAATAAAGATTCAGAGCCAGGTGTGGTGGCGTACGCCTTTAATCCCAGCACTCCAGAGGCAGAGGCAGGCAGATTGCCTTGAGTTGGAGGCCAGCTTGGTCTACAAAGCGAGTCTAGGACAGCCAAGGCTCCACAGAGAAACCATGTGTCAGGAAAAAAAAAAAAAAAAAAAAAAAAAAGATCCTATCTTTTTTTTTTTCTCTCTCTTGAAAGCTCTCTGATGGCTTTCTAACATGCCTAGAGTGGAATCCACACCTCTTAGTGTGGTCCAAAAAGTTCCTCAATTTCGCTATTTTTCCTTTACTCAGTTTACTTCAATAATGCCAGCATTTTCACCTCTTGAACACAATAGAGTGCTCTACAGCCTGTTGCCTTCTTGCTCTCACTGCTTCCTATTCATTTACATATGATGACAAGCCCCTGTTCCCTAGAGAAACTTCCTTGGCCATCCATGTTTACATTTCATTACAAAGTAAAATGGAACAGTTAAAGTAAGGAAAAGCCAACAAAGTATTGACTCAACAGGATGTTAGTTTATTCCTGTCTCTGTGCTTTCTTTGAAGTAAATGAAAAGCAACATAGAATATAAATCTCCTCTCCAATTGTAATAATGGTGCTGGACATTTTCTTTCTTCATATATTATACTAGATAAGCTCCAGAGAATGAAATACTATGTAATTATCTAGACTTCAGGAAAAAGGGACAGCGTTAGCCAGACAATTCGTTAGCAAAGGGAGATATTAGGAATGGCAAATAGATTCTACACTCAAAGCAACTGGAGGGCAAAAACCCTAGATAGACAGACTGTGAACCGGAGATCAAGAGCTCCTCTTACATGATTTCATAAAGGGAGTTAAATTGTAGATAGATTGATATAGCATTTTGATTAAGACAGTTCCAAATATCCTTTCAGCATTTCACAATCCTAAGCATGTTGCTCAAGTTCATTCATGATAATAACAATAATAACACTCAGATATGATCTTTTCTTAAGTGCTTAATTCACAGTATGGTATATAACCAGGTAGTGAGCCTTGGTCTTGTGTTGCTCAATTCACTACACCTGCATAAAGTATAACTTACTTTATAATCACAGTGACCCACCCTTAATCATCCTGTTTAAAATTCCACTGTACTCTGTCCAGTGCTATCCTCATCAAGCTTCTGGATCTTAGACAACACATCTCTGGCTTTGCATTTCCTTGCCAATCTCAGCCGAGTTAATTTCTCTCTTCACTAGAGAAAATTCCGTCGCAGCATATTGCACCACACTGTCATTAATGTTGTATGGCTGAGGCTGATTCCAGTGCCTAGGATTTTGCAGTATTTCAGTATTGCCATATCTTAATGGCATTGATTTCCTCCTGACTCATAAAAAATTTTACTACCATTGAACTCACACAAATCTATACAAAACTGGGAAATAGCATTGTACCCTATTTGCTTTCTCATCATCTTTACCATGATTTATTTGCACTCAGAAAATGGGTTTCCTTTCCTATCTGATTTTCATTATCCTAGTCAAGCTTAAAAGGAATTACTTTGTCCAAAGAATATGACACTAACTTATGATATAGGAATGTGTTCTTTTTCTGTTGGCTTGATATTAACATCTGTATTAAAATGTTCTACTATAGCATGACAAAAATCTATAAAAAAAAAAAAACCCAACTGCATAAAATGTTGCTTGGAACAATAGACTTAGAACAAAAGGAAAGACCATTGGCTGGTATTAAGATACATTTTATTTGGACCAGTATGTCACAAGCCTAGTCTGTTTCTCTAAGTTGGTAATGGCTTTACCCTGAAATAAACAGTGAATTTCCTAATCTAATACACTCAGAAATGATGCATATAGTGAGTGGTGACATATTAGCCACTTAAATGGTTGGCAATTTTTTTCTAAATTGAAATTCCTTTTACATAAATGCCTATGTAGACATTTCCTAGATGACTAATATTTTCAGGTGAATCTAGGAAATTTTGATTAAGCAATTTTAGAACTATTTTGGATGCATTTCTGCCATCACTAACAATTCTTTGACAGTTTTGTCACAGAATACTGGCCCTACTTTAACTAATACAAGTAGAAAAACATTGACCATGTGAGTAAAATGACAAACAGAAGTTGAAGAAATGAATTGAAAAATAGGTATCTGTGAGCAACTTCCAACAGCTCCCAAGTACACATTATAGGACTGTGTCTCTGCAGGTGCCACATGCTCCCAGTATGAAGTTGTTGACATAATAGCAAACTGCTGATCCAGCAAGTCCCATAACCTCTCTGCTCTACTGCCTTTCTCACTAGCAAAGTAGATGCCTCACACCTGGCTTTCCTCCTCCCCTTAGTCCAATTTAAATTCCAGTTTCAGCTCACACATCTGGTTCGTGAAACATAAACACAGTCAGAACATTTATTCTAAGTGAATCTGCAAAATATGACTTTTCAGTCTTTGGGATCTGACACAAGGTTATATTTCTCCCTAGGTATTGCCACATCGAAGGACGAAAGGGTTCCTAATGATGCAATGGAAAGAATTGAATACAACTAGTTTCACAGTTTCAGTAAGTGAAGAATGTATTTTTAGTGTCATGTCCAGTATCTGTGATAAAATGAAAGACATTTATAAACTTGTTTAAAATAGTTTCTTTTTGTTTTTGAATGTATAATACAATTAGAACATTTACCCCTTCTCTTTCCTCCATCAAAACTCTCCCATATACCCTTACTTGCTCTTTTTCAAAATTTTGGTCTCTTTTTTTTTTTTTATTATATATTGTATGTTGTACATATAATATACTTATACAACAATTAATATATATTCCTGAGTACATAAATAAACACTGCTCATTTATGTTTTCAGGACTGACCATTTGGTATTTGATCATGTAATATTAATGAATGAATGCATGAGAATCCAGGATCACCTCACAGCCATGCTGTTTTCCTAAGGACCAAACAGAGATCCAAAAAGGAATGAGGATTGTCCTCAATTATCATAACAGAATACATCTTCTCTGTTTCTAAATATATGTTCACTTTGTTTTTCCATTATACTGGTATTGTTATTAACCAGGTGATATACAATATTATTTCTGTTAGTGATAGGCCCAGAAAGAAAAAGCAACATTCAATCAAAATAAATTAAATTAAATAGAAAAAGCAGATATTAATAACCTATTAAAATATAATCATTCTATGATAGCTAATTATATAGAGCATACATCTCATTATGAAATCTTTTTCCTACAAAATATCAACAAAATGAAGTTGCAATAGTGGCTTTTCTGTATATATTCTGACACAAAATTGAAATAAAATATTTTATTTATAACTTTAGAGCCATTTTAATGTACATGTCCCCAAACTCTAAGCCAAAGAGTTTAGACTTACATCAACTGGCTTCCGTTCTCATTTCAAAGTTTTACAAAACTTACAGTTTTATGAATGATATCAATTCAAAATTATTTTCTGTAGTCAATGTCAAATAATAATTTAAAAAATCTTTTAAACTCATTTAAACTTGTCATTTATTTATTAATTTATTTATGACTCACTTTACATCCTGGTCATAGCCCCATCCCCCCTCCATCCCACCCTCCATCCTTTTCCCCTCTCTTCACTCCCCCTCCCCAACTCCTCAGAAAAGGGAAACCCTCCTTCCTATCCACTCCAGCTCATCAATTTGCATTAGGATTGAGAGTCTCCTCCTCCTCTGTGGCCTGGCACAAGGCAGTCCCACCAGGGGGAAGTGATCAGAAAGCTGGCAATAGAGTCCATATAAGAGAGACCCACACTCCCCTCACTAGAGGACCCACATGAAGCCTGAGATGCCCATTGTCCAAATCGGTGTACGGCGCCTATGTCTAGTCCATGCATGGTCCATGGTTGTTACTTTAGTTTCAGAAAGCCCCTCTGAGCCCTGGCTAGTTCGCTCTGTTGGTCTTCTTGTAGAGCTCCTGACACCTGCAAGTTGTTTTCCTCTTTCACCCATTTTTCCATAAGACTCTCTATACATCGCTCAGTGTTTGGCTGTGAGTCTCAGCATTTGTCTTGGGCTGCTGCTGGATGGACCTTCTCAGAGGACAACAACTCCTTTCAGCAAGCATAGCAGAGTATCATTAATACTGCCAGGATTTGGCTCTCTCTCATGTGGTAGGTCCTGGGTTGGGCCAGGCATTGGTTGGATAGTCCCTCAATCTCTGCTCTATCTTTATCTATGTACATCTTGTAGACAGGGTAAAAATTTTGGGTAGAAGTTTTGTGGTGGGTTGGTGTTCCCCTCCCTCTACTAGGACTCTTGTCTAGTTATAGAGTGTCCTCTTCAGACCCTATGGCTCCTGCTACTAGGAGAGTCTGCCATATTTTCCCAGGAGTCTCCAGATTGTCATATATATATATATATACCCCTCCCACAGTTCCTGTTTTCTCTGCAGGCCTTTTGTCCTCCTGCTCCTGTTCTCCCCAGGTCAGATCTCCACCCTCATAACTCTCTGTGCTCCCCCTCCTATCTCATTCCCCCTCTTCTACCACTACCTCTGCTCTTTCTATTTCCCCTTCTGAGTGATATTTGAGCAACACCTCCTCTTGGATCCTCTTTGTTACTTATCTTCTTTGGGTCTGAGCATTTAGTATGTTTATCCTGTACTATGGCTAAAGTCCACTTCTACATGTGTATATACCATGTGTGTCTTTCTGGGTCTGGATTATCTCACTCTGCATGATCTTTTCTAGATGCGTCCATTTGCCTGCAAATTTCATAATTTTCTTTTTGTTTTTAATAGCTGAGTAGTATTTCGTTGTGGAAATGGACCACAATTTCTTTATCCATTCTTCGGTTGAGGGACATTTAGTTTTCTTCCAGATTCTGGCTATTACCAGTAAAGCTGCTATGAACACAAGTGTCCTCGTTTTGTAGTGGGGCATCTTTTGGATATATACCCAGGAGTGGTGTAGCTGAGTCTTGAGGTTGAATTATTCACAATTTTTAGAGAAAGTGTCAGATTGATTTCTAAAGTGGTTGTACACGTTTGTAGTCCCACCAGCAATGGGAATAATAATTTAAAAAAATCTTTTAAACTCACCTTTATACAGTCTGTCAATGAAGAGAGAGTTCCTGTAGAGTCTAATTCCACCCATTTAAGGCGATTTCTGTTTTCTTTATAATACCCTGCAATAACAACATATCATGGATTGTGTGGTGTACACAATAAAATGCCATTCCTTATGATTCTAGAGACTGGAAAGCTCAAGGCCAAGCTTCTAGTCAGCTAGGTTTCCCGTCATGCTTTCTTGTCTTACGCAGTTATGCATATAGCTGTGGCCTCGTGTGTCATCTATATACATACATGGGAGTTCTGCAAAGGGCTGGGGAAGGGAAAAGGGGTGCAAGAGAAAGTCAGGCAGGGAGGGAGAGTCTTTTGTTTTGGTTTTGGTTTTGAACAGAACATAGAATCTTTCTGTGCACATTTGGCTACTAATCCCATCATGAAGGCCTCACTCTCAAAACCTAATCTGACCTTCATTACCTTCTAAAGGCCTCATCATTGAGTGGCATCGTATTAAAGTTTAGGGGCTCACAATATGAATCATGGGGAGACACAATTTAGTTCACAACATGAACTAAGTAAAATATTCATAGTTTATAAACTAGGGTTTTGTCCTCAGAATACCCAAAAGGATAGCACTAGATTATTTTTATAGGGCTAAAGAGTATTTATATTGCTATTGCTTAATGAATATCCAAGATTTGTAATACATATATTTATCATTATTAATATTGGTTTTATTTTACTTAAGTAAAGTAAAATATTTACAATAGTATGTATATCTCTTGCAATGATTCTAACTTCTTGTTCCATTATTTTAAAATGTTCATGATAGTCCTGAAGACAGAAGTTGAGAATCTGTTCTAGTAATGAACTAACAGTAGGAATAAAGTGGATAAAACTATCCGTTCAGAGACCGTGGAGTGGCTGAATAGACAGAGAAACAACGTTTAACATATATGCTTCCTACACGAAGATCAATTTTGTTTGTTTTTGGTTTTCAAGACAGGATTTCTCTGTATAGCCCTGGTTGTCCTGGAACTTGCTGTGTAGACCAGGCTGGCCTCAACCTCAGAGATACACCTGCCTCTGTCTCTTGAGTACTGAGATTACAGGCAAGAAGCTCACTTTTGGATTAAGGACATGTTAATTGAAGGTAACAAGATGGATTAAGTTATACCAATCCAATGGTTACTTAACAGGGGCAGAGATTTTGTTGCGGTTGGAATGTGAAATGACCCCAGGACGTCATGTGTTTGGACACATGGTTCCTACTGTTTTACAACATATGACACCTTTAAGAGGAGGGGCCTTAAAGAAGAGTGTTTGTCACTGGAGCCTACCCTTGAAATTTTAGCCCTGATCTACTTCATGTCAGAAAGACTCCAACCTACCCCCTCACACCACTGTGCCCACTCCCTAAACCCCATGGTGAACTACATCCCTCAAATTGTAAGCAACATAAGACATCCTCTTAGGTTGCTTCCTAACAGGAATTTAGTCACAGCAATAAGAAGAGTGATTAGCACAGGTGTCTACACTTAATCCAAAGCAGTTGTAAGATAAAAAGAACGTCATTAAAAGAAAACGCTTATTCAATAGGAAGCCACAGAAATGTAAAATCAAGCATATCATCATGGCACCTATACACACAAAGCAACTTTCACAGTTCTCAAGGAAGAAGAAGTGATAGAAAAATTATATAAGACTTCAATATCTACTTTTGACAGCAGCTTAAACATCCAGAGGTGGGAAAATCAATAAGGAAGCAGTAAATTTGAACTTCACAGCAGTGAAGATCACAATAGCAGACAAATTAGAACCTTCTACCCAACTATAGCAGAAACACACTTAAGTGTGCTCAGAGAACATTTTGCAAGCCTGGTCACATGTTGGGCAATAAAACAAGCTTTAAGAATATTGGCACACAGAGGCTGTGATGACGACTGAGTTAAGAGCTCTTGCTGTTTTTCTTGAAGGACAAAATTCTCAGTATCCGTGTTGTGCATTTCACAATGACCTACAATTCATGACCAGAGGATCTGGACCTTTCTTCCGCCCTCCTCAGGTACCTGCATAGTGGTATACACAGACATAGACACAGAGACATACACAGACACACACAGACACACACACACACACACACACACACACACCAACAGAAATAAAATAAGTCTTTTTCAAAATTAAGATTGAAAGCATACCAAAACAGCTTTTGCAATCAGCGTGTAGTAAAAACAGAAAAAGGAACAGAACGAAACACAAGAAATTGACAGAAGTTTCAAACTTGAGTAATGAATCTTGAGCAATCCTTTGTTCAAAGGAGATATTGCAAATAAAAAATATGATGAACCTGGGTATGGTGGTACGCTTGTAATCCTAGCACTTGGGAAATAGAGACAGGAGTATTGAAAGTTCAATATCATCCTCAGCTACACAGTGAGTTTTAGGCCAGCCTGGGCTATGTGAAAGCCTGCGCGCGCGCACACACAGACACATATGCACATGCATATATATGTATATATACATATATATTCATGTATATGTATACATATCTATGGGTATATTCATTCTCACACACATAATATATATTCATATATGTGGATATAATATTGAGATAGTTTAAGAAGAAAACACAACTCACCAAGCAAATGTGCTTCAGTGAATACAGCATGAAATAGTGAGTTTATAGGAATAAGAGTGGTTGTAAAAACATCAACTTCACATCTTCAAAACTAGAAAAAGAGAACGAAACTCAAGTGGTTTGGGAAATTTGCACTGCTTCAGTGTGCAGTAAACTCCAGCTCTTCTTGTGAGTTTTCAGTGCCACATCTCTTGTGAGTTTTCAGTGCCACATCTTAAGGCACAACTTCTGTCAGCCCTTGCTCCATCTCCCTTCCAATCACATAGGCGTTTTCTCCTTATGCTCTGGACTGTCTTGTTACTGGGAATGAGGTTTGCAGCAGAGTCAGACTTTGCTTTCCTGTTTCTTCTGAGCACCTGATAGATGTACACAGAAAATTACTGCTGAGAGACTAGAACTTCCCTGTTGTCAGAGGTGTCTTCCCAGGGCCCTTCCCCAGCAGGGAGAGGAGAGGGGATGGTGTTTGCTGACAAGGCAGCCTGCAGAGGAGATAAGGAGTTGGTGAGTGGTGGGAGTGAGCCAGGTGCTATCAGGTGAATCTCACAATCAGGCTGTTTTGTGGCTCTAGTTGACTAGCAAACAGGAGCTTCTATATTTATACAAGTTTCACAGAACTAAGGCAGACTAATGATTATTCAAGTGATATACAGTTTGTGTTTGGTTTTTTTTTTTTTTTTTTTTTTTTACATTTCTAGGGTTACAAGTTTGGTTACAATTAGAAAATACAAACAGAACAAATATTATTATTATTATTATTATTATTATTATTATTATTATTATTATTATTACTATTATTATTCCTATTACTCTAATTTAAAGAATCTAAAGAATGTCTCCTCCAAAGCAAACATATTTAATATGTGACAGCCTGCTTTTATGTTGGCAATGTTTGTAGTATGAGAGCACTCCAGACAAACAGAAAATATCTGAACTGTTCTTTTTATGAATAGCAAATACTAATACCTAACTTCTTTTACTGTGTGTATGATTATCTGCTCTATAAAGCAAGAAAAGCTTATTTTAGTCAACGTATCTTTTTTACTGAGTTTTATTTCTCCAACAGTGTAGCCTTCATGACCTCTGTCTTTAAACTATGTTTGTAGCAATATCTACAACTATAATAAAAAGAGGTGTTGAATCTGTAACCTATTCTCCTGGCCAGTTAGGGTTTGTCAATTGTCTCTGTTTATCTTGCACCAATATACTGTTTAAGATAACAGGGACAGATAGCCCAGGAAGATTCCTTAAAGTAATAGCCTCATCTAACTATGTGCTTATCTGTGCTTAATGATCTCCAGAGCTTAAGGAAGACTTCCAAATAGTGGTCAGTTAAAGTTAATATTAGAATTTTCTTAAAAATATTTAGACATAATTTTTCTCAGGAAAAGACATAAATTGACTCATAATGCAGAAAGTCCCCCAATAATGCAATGCATGGAGACTAAAACCCAAAAGTTAGAGATAGAAGGGCAGCAATTGTAGCAGTCTGCTCAGCTTTGCTGGAACTGCAGTCAGGCAGCTGTGCTGGCTTCAGGACACTTGCCACTAAGAATGAATACGGGTGTGTTACTTTGTTTCTATAGCACCAAGGAATATTAAACTGTCATGTTGGTATATATCTAGCCTTTGTGAACTTACTACATGACCAGGTGTGCTTTTTCTTTTTATTGGGGAGTTGAGTCCATTGATGTTGAGAGATGTAATTTTGATGTTGGTGGTGTTAGTGTGTGTGTGTGTGTTCCTTCTTTTAAAAATATGAAATGCTTCATGAATTTGTATGTCATTCTTGCAAAGAATCCATGCTAATCTTCTCTGTATCATTCCAGTTTTATTATATGTACTGCCAAAGCAATGACAACCAATGATTGACATAACTTGGAACCCACTCCATGGAGAATAGCTAATCCTTGACACTATTAATAATACTCTGCTATGCTTATAGACAGGAGTCTAGCATAACTGTCTCCTGGGAGGCTTCATCAGAAAACTGATAGAACCAGATGCAGATATCTACAGTCAAATTATAGGTGGAGCTCCAGAATCTTGTGGAAGAGTAGGATCAAGAATTGAGAGAGCCAGAGGGGTCAAGGACACCACAAGAAGACCTACAGAGTAAACTAATCTAGGTCCTTGGGTCTCACAAAGACTGAAGTACCAACCAAAAAGCATGCAATGGCTGGACTTTGGACCCCTACACATATATAACAGATGTGCATCTTGTTCTTCATGTGTGTCCCTAGCAATTGGCCCAGGGCTATTTCTGACTCTGTTGCCTGATTTTGGATCCTTTTCCCATAGCTTGGATGCCTTATCTGGACTCAATGACAGAGGATGCATTTAGTCCTGCTGTGACCTGATGTGCCAGGGTGGGTTAGTACCCATGGGTGGCCTTTCTTTCACTGAGGAGAATGGGAGAGGAGAATGAGGGGAGAGAATGACAGGATGAGATTGGAAGGAAAGTGAGGAGGCTGCAATCAGGTTGTAAAGTGATAAAATGAATAAATTAATAAAAACTTTACCAGAGAAAAGTAATGTAAAGAAGAAAGAGTTTATTTTAGGCTCTCAGTTTAAAAGGATACTGTCCATCTATGTAAGGAAGATGTGCTGAGGAGTGTGGTGTAAGCTTGCTTCATCATATCTACAGTCAAGAAGCAGAGAGAGAGAGAGAGAGAGAGAGAGAGAGAGAGACACAGACAGACAGACAGAGACAGACAGACAGACAGAGAGACAGACAGACAGACAGACACAGACACAGACACAGAGACACAGTGACAGAGACAGAAAGGACATATAGGGTTCTGTTTGTTTGTCTCCCTTCTTCAGTTTCATTCAGGCATCTCCAGCTATTAGATGGTGCTGCCAACATTCAGGATAAGCCTTTCTTTCTCAGTAAAACCTTTCTGAGAATGCTCAAATAGACACATAAAGTGGGGTTTCCTGGGTGATTCGAAATCCAGGCAAGTTCATGGTCAAAATTAATCACTGTCTTTTTTTTTTTTTTTTTGAACATGGTATACAGTTATATGATGCACCTTGATTATACATACTCCCAATCACCCCTCCAGCACCCTTTCCTTGCACATCTCCTTCCAAACTTCATTTCTTCTTTTAAAAATGGCCTAGTGCATCCAATTATCGTGTTGTCCATGTATACATATGTGTGGGATCATACACTTAGGGATGGGTGATCTGCCAGTGACTCCTCCCCTAAAATCATTCTCTCTTCCAGTAGTGATACATGGTCAATGTCCGTTAAGCTATGCATGTGACTTGGGGGTTCTCCTCTCCCATCTCACTTTCTAAATAACCTTTACATAGACGGACCACTTGTCATTTGCCAAGAACTATACATCTGTATAATCATACTATACCTAGAAAATGTCTCTCTGTCTCTGTCTGTCTGTCTGTCTGTCTGTCTCTCTCTCTCTCTCTCTCTCTCTCTCTCTCTGCTTCTTGACTGTAGATATGATGAAGCAAGCTTACACCACACTCCTCAGCACATCTTCCTTACATAGATGGACAGTATCCTTTTAAACTGAGAGCCTAAAATAAACTCTATCTTCTTTACATTACTTTTCTCTGGTAAAGTTTTCATTTATTCATTTAATCACTTTACAACCTGATTGCAGCCTCCTCACTTTCCTTCCAATCTCATCCTGTCACCCTCCCCCATTTTTATTATGAAGTGTGCATTTTGTATTAAAAAAGTTTAAACATGAACTCAGGAGACAGGTAGAGGTCTGTGTATTTGAGGTCAGCTAAGTCTACACACTAAATTCCAGGCTAGCCAGGACTCCACAGTAAGACCATGTATCAAGAAAGATTAGCATTTATGAAACGTTTAAAGAACAGTAGGTGTGATCTTACATGACATAAGTAGCTGGGAAGATGCACTTATTTTTGGTTAGTAAGAAAGCAACTCTAAATGCTTAGTTTAATTGCTTATGGCTGTAGGCCAGGCAGGTGAAGGCAGCTTTAGAAACCAAGCACATTAGCTTCAAGTCATTTCTCTACTGTCTCATACCAGGCTAGCTTCCCCCATAGAAAAATAAAAACAAAACAATTAATGCTCATTAAATGAGGTGTGGAAAGAGTAAATGAGGACAAGGCTCAGAAGCTGCCTTCTCACCCAGATGAAGCTGAGAGGCTGTTGGATGATCTTGAACAATAGAAATAATAGTTGAGGCAGCAAATGGACTTCATGTAGAACAGTACACGCTGACGTGCATATAATGACATTTGCACATTCTTTGTAAATGACTCATGGGAATAAGACTTCTAATTTTGTTATCTCGTATAGGAAGCCTTTCCTAAAAATTCTCATCTGGTCTATATGTACTTTCTGAATTTCATAGAATTCTTTATATTTTAATTGACTACATATATGTGTGTGTGTGTGTGTGTATGTGTATGTGTGTGCATGTTGTACCTGTGAGAGTATGTGCATGTGTACTTGCAGACACGTATGTGTACATTTGCTTGGAAACCAGAACACGGTTCTGGCTGTCCTCTATCATTTTCTGTGCATTCCTTTAAAAAAATGACTTATTGAGTTTGGTCTTTGACAACTTTATACTTTATGTATGTAAAGTATCCTAAATACTATAAATCCCTATCCCACCCACTCTCTTCTTCCTTCTGTTCCTATTTATTCCTCCCTAAAAATATGTTCTTTGGAGAGTAGAGTTTTTCCTTGGACTTCAGGCGAGAATAGGCTAAAATTCAGCAAGTGATCTTCTCTACCCCACCTGGAACTAGCATCACAAGTATTTTCAGAAACAGTTGGCTTGGGATCTGAATTCCAGTTCTCATGATTGCACAACCCCTGAACACACACAGACACACAACACAACACACACACAGAGTTTGTGTTAGCTCTTTGATACTTAATATTTTTATATTTCCAGAAAGAATATGTTTCCTTTCTGTAAAGTCTTGATTATAGCAAAAGCCAAAAATAACAAAGGACTCAAATTTCTTTTTTGCCTTTTCCTTGTGGCTAAGGGTAGCAACTAACTGTTCAGCGAATCCTTCCACACAGCTCAAAAGGAGAAAGTCTTTAACGAATTGCAGTTCAAAAGCCAAATGCAGAAAATACATTGAATTTTACCCTGGTTGATGTGGAGTTTCATTAAGTAAAAATGTGCCCCTTTCTCAACACACACACACACACACACACACACAATATTAAGCAATGGCAGCTCTTACACAAAACAGATTGACAATACTTAACAGAAGAACTTGCCATTAAGAAGGCTTCAAGAAAAAAAACTAAGCCAAGTATAAGTGTTTGTTTTGTGTTTTTAATTTTTAAGTCAAAATATTATTATTTTCATTTTCCCTCTTTCCCTTTCTCCTTTCAACCCTGTCCCCTGCTTTCTTTCAAAATTCATTCTTCTCTCTCTCTCTCTCTCTCTTCTCTCTCTCTCTCTCTCTCTCTCTCTCTCTGCTCTCTCTCTCTGTCTCTCTCTCTCCTCTCCTCTCTCTTCCTCTCTCCTCATCGTTCTCTCTTCTCTCTCTCTCTCTGTCTGTCTGTCTCTCTCTCTCTCTGGTTGAATATCCTCCAGAAGATTCCAGTATGGAGGCAGGCAGATGTAGGAACCAGCAAATGATGTGGCCCTGAGGTCTTTTTAAGTTTATGATTTCATTTTTCTAAACTATGCCTTTTCTCACTTTGGAATTATTGCCTGCATTATTTTCTTTCTAGTTTCTTTCTTGTCACTTCACTTCCTTTCTCTTATCTTCACCTTCATTTTCACTTTCATTTCTCCCCTTTTCCATCCTTAAATATCCAAATCAACAGGTGAGATCCATGGCAGTAGTGTGTGCTGGGAGGGGAGTGTGGTAGCAGGGTTATAGAAAATGTTATGGAAGAGCAGGGAAAGTTCTAGTCTTCACATTAGATGACAGTGGTACCCATAAGCTGCAGACACTGCAGTGCAAGGACTGGAGATGAATGGAGGGCATTTGCTATGAAGTGAAGGGCAGCTCTGAGAGACACATGTTCACATACACCTACAAAAAGATAATTGTATTTCCACTAAACTTTAGAGTCAAGAGTGTCTGCTACTAAGATACTGTGTTTAGTCTCGCAAATGGCTCTTGCTTCTTCGATTTGTACTCACTTCTCTCAGTTCCTTCTGTGTTCAGACCTAGTTCAGCTTTATCCACCTTTCTTCAACTTTAGTGTCTCCTGAAATTCTCTTCTCCCCATTTCCCCTTCGACTAACTCCTAATTATTATCAGAGAGATATTCAGCCACAACTTCCTTAAATAGTAACACTCCTACACCTACAAACTAAAATTAGACTTCACCATAGTCTCCTTTGTGGTTTGTGCTTCCTGACTGCACACAATAGCTTGTGTTTAACCTGAGTAAACCTAAGTTTTTAGGTGACCAGTTGATTTTCATCCCTCTCCTCCATTAAGCTGGCGCTGATACAGGAAAAGAGCCACATCTTCTTTGTATCCCACAGGGATGTGCCTTTCTGAAGTATTCAATGTGTGCCTTGAAGCTTTAAGGGTTGGCGAGACCTGTGTGTGTGTGTGTGGGGGGGAGAGGCAAATAGGGAGATGGACGAGAGTGAATGAGTGCCTGAAGGCTCATACGAGGGCAAAGTTTTTAACTTCGTGTCACTGAAGCAGAGTAATTGTTCTACAGACTCTAGGCTTAGTGTGGCGGCACCCAAAGCAGGAACAACTTGAGTTCAAGGCCCAAGGCTAGCCTGGAATATGTAAGAGGTTTCTGAAGAGTTAGGATGGAAAAGGAGGGGGATTATGATGAGAGAGAAAATTGTAAGAGAATAAGTATTGCACCTCATATACAGTACGTGTGCAATGTGTCACCATTGTGACTGAAAAGTGACAGCACACACATGTAAAAGTGGACTCACTCCAGAAACACTTCTACCCTACACACATTATTGCTGACTGTCAGGATCTATCTTATGTACAATAAATATCTTAGTATTTTTGTTTCATAGCAGTCCCTAGAGTAGGTGGTAGATTTTTTAGGCTGCAAAAAGCTGTATCTCTACCTATCCATATGTAATTAGAAGTAACCCACTTTTTTATGCCCATTTAATGCTCTATGAAGAGAACTATGGAAGACAAAGAAGTAGTTTCTACTTGGGTCATAGCATGAACTCTTTTTATAAAAAGCTAACTTTTACCTTCAGGGCTTCAAAAATGGGGACATGAAATATTTTTAGTTATCTCTTTCTCTTTTAAATCGTAGCTTGAGTTCTTAACTCTTCCCAGTAACTTCTTTGTGGCACACAGTTTCTTAGAAACACAAAGCATCAACTATTTCAAAGCAGCACATCAACTTCCTGAATAGTAAGGTTGAAATAAATGCAGAAATGACACAGCACACACTACACAGTCAGAGGGATTCATCTGTTTATTTTTTTTTTTTACCATTCTTTTGACCCTGGGCCCTGACTAAGAAGGGTTTGTTTTTTAACAATGTATCACAGCTGTTTCTTGTAAGAAGTTTGGTTTAAAAAAAAATGTTCTTTTGAATTGTTAGGTGAATAAATAAATGTTTGAGTGAGTTTACCAAGTATGGACTTTACTTCACTTTTCTATAACTTATCTTTTGAAAGATGTTTCAGAGGAGTCCTCTCTTTATTCCTCGGTAAAATTGGCTTTTTAGAGCTCTTCTTTTGATGCCTCTAGGGTGTCTTGGGTGGGGTAGGGTCTTCTAGGCCCTGCTACATTTTTCCTCAGCATCCTGATCTCCCTCCTCTCCTATTCATCCACATCACATTTGCAGATAGATTTCCAATTCATCTTCTTTTAAAAAATAATAATACTTATTTTACGTGTATGGATGTTCTGCCTGCATGTACATTGACCTTGGGTGTTGCTGGTGTCTGCAGATGCCACAAGAGAGTTTGAGATCACCATCGAGAACTGGTGTTACAGACACTTGTGAGCTATCACATAGTTCATACCATGTTAGGAATCAGATCTAAGTCTCCTGTAGAAACAGCAGGTATTCTTACATGCTAAGCCATCTCTTTACCCCAAACTCTCCTTTACACATATAATTTTTGTTTAATTAAAATGTAATTATATCATTTCCCCATCCCTTTCTTCCCACCACCCTCTCCCATGTGTGCCTGCCATTCTCTTCCAAATTCACGCCCTCTTATTTTTTAATTATTATTGTCACATACTTAAGTACAAATAAAAATATAAATACATCTTGGTGAATCTGTTTGTTGTTACTCATATGTATATATTTTAGAGCTGAATACTTGGGATTGTATAATAGTTACTGTCCACATTCTTGAAGAAGACTAATTCCAATTCTCTTAGCAGTTTTTGATTGCCTCTAGCCTTTCATTTAAGAGTAGTACCCCATTATATTCACAGTTTTATTTTTTCAGTCTTAAATAGGAAAAGGCTTGTGAGAATTTAGATAACGTAAAAAATATTTCATCTCAGAAGAGAAATTACTAGAAGCTTGTAAAAAAAAAGTCACTACAGTTAGTGAGAAGAATCTGAGTCATGTGGTTTAAAAAAAAAAAAAAAAAAGAATGAAATCTAAATTGTATGACTAAAAAAAAAGAGGACCAAAATCCAAAGAGAGTGTTTGGCTGAGGCTGTGTTAGAGCTGCAAGTGATAAGGAATGGCCAGTTGGCCATAATAAAAAAGCTGGAGGGTTTCTTAATCTAGCCAATGGGCAGAACATTCTCCACAGTTGAGTGGAGAGTGGGGTATGACTTTCTCATGTACTCTGGTGCCTCACATTTGACCATGTCTCCTGGAGGGGGAGATCTGGTGGCACTCAGAGGAAGGACAGCAGGTTACCAAGAAGAGATTTGATACCCTATGAGCATATACAGGGAAAGGAAATCCCCCTCAGGAACAGTCATAGGGGAGGGGAGTAAGGGGAAAGTGAGAGGGAGGGAAGAATGGGAGGATACAAGGGATGGGATAACCATTGAGATGTAACAAGAATAAATTAATAAAAAAAATTATTTAAAAAAATTAAAAAAAAAGAGGAGGCTTTGGCCCTGGCTTTCGCCTGGCCACACGGCTTCTCTGAGGATCTACATTTTCACCAGTTGAGCAAGTGAACTTCATGAAAACCATTTTAAGCCAAACAGTACATGATAAAGAAGGTTCTGATTTCTAGTAAACTCAACTAATTCTTTGTTTGGGTCACATATTTAGTTTCATACAGAAACCGCATTCAAAAATGGTATGTGTGCTGGTGGGGGGGATAAATGTCCAGGATTACTGTGACTAAATGCTGAAAGGTAGAGAATATGTTTCCTTGAGTGAAGCCCCGAGTTTAATCTTTAACACCAAGAGAAGCACACAGAGCAAAATCTGGCATGATTCTTTATCACTATGCATGCTTTATGAGAATGTTAGTGCTGACTTGGTCTACTAAAAGATGAATGAGGGATCCTTCGCCTTTCTACACCTGCTCTAGTAACATTTAGTGGTGACAATGTTTGATGGTTGCTTTAACTGATGCAGTCAGTTCAACTTGGACTATAGATTTGAATGACCACACAATAGTTATTTGAGATCTGGAGTATTGCTCAGTGATTTCTCAAAGAGCTTAATACCTACCCTTTTTTTTCACCCAATGCTGAGGATTTAATCCAGGACTCTGTGCATGGTAGACAAAGTCCTCTGCCATTAGCCACATCTTTGTCATCCATGTAAGACCTTGGAATTTAGAGAGAAGAAATGGAGAGAGAGGAGCTTAGCACTGGTTGGAAAATGTGGCCATACTGGGATTCTCCAGATGAGCCAGGAGACACAAGACAATAACCAGTGGTGTGGGATAGTGGCTAAGCATAAAAAGACACATTTTATAAAAGTTCTTCATATTCCTTCTTCCCTTACCACTGCCCAAGCTTTTTGAACCTTGAACCTTGTCCCTAAAAGGAGCACAGAGGCAGCACTAAGACCGTGTTTTGGAGCTGCGGTGTGTAAACAGTTTCTCCTGCACTGTGACCTTTTGATCAATGCCTGGTGCACTTTCTGATAAAGCTTTTACCTGAACAAATATGGATGTGTGTGTTCTTCCTTGCCTGAACACTTATTTAATCTGGGCAGATAGTCAATGGTTCTTGGACCTTGCTTGATGCTGAAGAGTTAGGGTTACCTCCCTGGAATTAGCCCAAGATGTTTGTAGGCATATTTTTATTGAAATAATCCACAAATAAAAAACACATCTGTAGTACACAAGCACATGCGTGGAAATATGTCCTACTACACAAGCTAAGCATGCACAACAACATCAAGTAACACGTTACCGGCATCATGAATCCTCCTGCTGAGGATTGCTGTTAACATCAATTGGCTGGTCTCCTGGAGTCACCAATGTATAAATTATTTCACTTCTTTCCTACCAGATTGTGAAAACCACATGTTTTATATCTCTTTTGTATACATTTAGCTATCTAATTACTATTCCTCACAATGAATCCTATGGGAAATTGTTGAGTGATGAGTCAGCATTCTACCCAGGGGCCAGGTATTTACTGAGTAATGGCAGACGACTTTCTATCTCCAAATGATATCTACCATCTAAACTCACCTATCACACTTAATTCCTTAGATACACAATTGGCTCTGGATATTTGTGAGACATTCAATTGCTGTTTATGCCAAAAATCTGCAGACACTCATGTTCCTTACAGGACATAGAAGGATTAGCAAATAACATATGTTTATCCCTACACAACCTAAAGCAATTGCTTTGTAAACAGTTGCCATAATGCATTATTTCAGAAGTAATTAAGAGGAAACATATCTGTTATCTTCAGTATTAGTGCAATACATTTAAACTATATTGTCTGTGGAGTCTGAATACAGAACCCATGCTGCAGAAACTGCTGGGTGTCTATAGGTCTCAGAAGAGATGCATGTTTTACAGACAGTCTAGTTCAACAAAACTGGACTGCAAAGGTGATGGGATTGAAAGGGGTTAATTGGGTTTTACACACATTAGCCAATTTACAGCCACTTCAAATTCAGTGACCAACCGCAGATGTCTTTTAGGAATACACTTCATGGAAATTCCCATTAGTGCTTGCTTAAGTGGGTGGTAGATCTTAGGTAAGCAATTGCAACACACTGGGGAGAAAAAAGAGACAGAAGCAAGTAGCAACAGGGAAATTCAACTGAAGTGCTCAGTGGTGTGCCAAATAGTCATGGGAAAGTAAGGCAGGATGAGTTTTTTTTTTTTTTTTTTTTTTTTTTTTTTGAAAGCAATTCCTCTGTTCTCTTGTCTTTCCTTAATTGAATCATAAAAAAGAAAAAAACCTCAGACACATTTAATGTCTTGACAAAACATGTTTCCATCTGTTTATTAACGTTTAACCAGCTCTTATCACTCTTAGGTGAGTCTTGTATGCAAACGTTACCACACACTGACTATAAAACACCAGCCAAGTGGAGAGCAGGAAGAGGACCAGCAAGTAGAAACATCTGTTTTAGCTTAGAACACTGCAGTGACTGAGATAGAGAAAGCATGGAGCTCTGTGATCGCCTCTCAACTGGAGAGAGCCGGAGAGACATAGGTTGTCTCTATGCTTGGATTAAACACAGGAGATGCTTCTCTTGGTGCCCATGTGTTTCAGGAAACTTTCTTTGGTTTAAATTTCCTGGCTTCCAAACTGATAACCTGTGTTTCCTATTTACGCACATAATTAATTTTATTCCTTCTCATGTCTCTGATGATGGGGTTGAAGAGCAGATAGTTCAGTTTTACAATTAAGCTTAGTTGTTTAGGCGTTAAGATGTTTTTAGGTCTAGGTAGATGTTCTAAGTTGATAGAGATGAGATATGACAGATATTGATTTATATTCAGAATTTTAGATGCACCAAGATACAAAAGATGCTTTCCTCACAGTTGCCAAATACAAATAGCCAAAACACTATGAATGTAACATTTATATAGTTTCTGATTGTTTCATGGTTCTTCTTGCTGTATGTAGTTTATTATATATGTGTGTAATAATACAAATGTATATGTAAAAAAGGAATTAATTGAAAATTAAACAAACAAAAATATACCCTTACATCAGGTTTCTTGCTCAGCCTCTTGACTGAGGCTTAACTTTATTAAATCTTGTGTACAGAAAGCTCATGGATTAAAGGTGTGTGCTTGGGTTGAGCTATATCATAATCACCTGTTTACAATAAACAAAGTTCCTGGATTTAAAATAAAATTCTTGGCTTTTTTTTAAGGAAGACCACTTCTGCATTGCAGGTTTCTGGTGTCTTAAATGAAAGCTTCAGAGACAGATTATTTCTGTGTGAAGCCTACTGTGTGATGGTGTGATTTCAAGGACAAGTCTTCACTCACACTTTTGTTGATACACTTTAATCCTCACCATGAAATTTCTCATCTACCAAAATCAATCACTCTCTCAAATGGTATTTTTAAATATAACTTCTGATTAAAAAAAAAAAACAGCGAGAGAAGTTGTAGCTGACTCCTCTATGAAACAAAGTACCTGAGAAAGACCAGAGGAATTTCTTGATAACAGAGAATACAGTTAATGAGAGACTTCCCTGATCTTGGAGAAGAAAAGGCAGACATTTGTTGGGGTGACTTTTTATGCACTTTGTAAAGATTGTCTTTATATTGTTTAAATGTTGGTTCTTGTACCAGCAGCGATCTGACTACAGACTGGACTTAGGTAGTGTTATTCTTTGGCTGCATCATAATTTGTAAACATATACTTCCCTTACCTTTTGATTGGTTCAATGAAGAGCTGAACAGCCAATAGCAAAGGCAGGAGAAATAGGGCAGCCATCCAGGCAGAGACAGGAACTCAGGGAAAGAATCAGCAAGTCAGCAGCCAGACACAGAAGAAGAAAGAAGGTGCCAGAACTGAGAAGTGGTAATGAGCCACATGGCAGAACTGTAGATTAATATAAGGTATGAGCTAGCTGGGACCAAGCAGAAGCTATGACCAAGCATTAATAGTTAATAAAACTGTGTCATTTACTTGGGAGCTGGTGGTCCAAAGGAAGTCTCATCCTAGGCATTTAAAGTCCATAGAAAGAAAAAAGGAAGTGAGGATTCAGAGAGTATTAGCGAGTAGGGAAATATCCACTTTGGATCTTGTCCTGAGGGCTTGGCTTTTAGAAGCCTGGTTTCTTCCTCTGTGGAGTGTAACTAATACAAATCACTTTGAAGATTCCTGGCCAAGCACAAGAGGCTTCGTCTCCTTTACCAGATGAATCAACATAGTAATTTGGTCTTTTTACACCACAAAATGGAGTAAGTTTGTAATCTCAAGAAATACATAACATATGTAAAATACATAAAATACATCAAACGATCTTTTCAACTATCCTCTCAATGTTTATTTTTATTTGTATTGTAACAACACAACCTTTGTGCCTAAGGCTGAATGCAGAAAAGCAAGGACTATTCGTCAAAACCTGCTTGCAAGGACCAAGTTGCCGTCCTCTATGTTTTCAAGCTTGTCTTTCATTGGGGATGTTTTCCTTTCCCATCCCTTCAAAGGTTTACTTACTTTTCCTCTCTAAGGATGAACACGTCTTCTCTAGCTCAAAGCTCGTAGCTCATAAACATGATCTGATTTTTAGTTGAAAAGGGTTCTATGACATCATGCTTTCTATCATTTTTCTTATTATTTAAATTACATAAAGCATTCAAGCGTTATTTGAGGTTGCCCTTGTGTTCAGTGTAATAAGTGAGAGAAAAAGAAACCCAAATCCTTCTAGGAGAGGCAAATGGTTTTAGGTCACATGTCAATCTTGGCTCTAAGAGCCTCCAGGAACATCACATCTCTCGAGGGAAGTATGAAAATAAAACTTCAGAGACAGCACCAAGCAGAGGGGACAGGAAAATGGATCAGCAGTGTAGAGTGCTTGCGCTGCAAGTTTGAGAGTAAGCATTCAGATCCCCAAAGAGCCATGGAAATGCCAGCTGGCCTACCTGTACCGGCAGCTTTGGAAAGTGGTGACAGGGCATCCCTAGAGAAAGCTGGCTAGCAAGACCTGCCGTAGCGGTAGTAAGCTCTGGGTTACTGCATAAGCTATGAGAGCCATCATAGATGATTCAAGGTATCCATGCAGGGCCTCCTCATGTATGTATACAGATGTGAGTGAGTATATGCCCACCCTCATGCATACTACAACATTAAAAAAAAGAAAAGAAAAGAAAGTGACAAGCAGAGGAATAGCATTCAGTAGCTGTTCTCAGAAATTTTTATGCTACACAATTTGGAAGCTGGCTTGCCAGGATTATTTAATATGGATATATTTTAGGTTGCAAAGTAGCTTAAAAAAAAAAAACAAAACAAAACCAAAAACAGGTTAAACAGGTAAAACACAGAATGATAGAAAATTCAAATTACAAGTGACATTTTGTTTCTATAAGTAACCTGTACTGTTATGACCATTAAATCGCTAGAGTGGGTATCTAAGTATTAGTGTCGAAAGTACATTTTCTAGCAAAGATTAATTAGATCGATAAACACAATTCATCAAAGTAATGACTCAAAACCACTGAGAAACAATGATTAGGAATATTGAATTATCTCCAATTCTTTTCATTCTGCGTTTGCTTAAGTCAGTTTCATTCACTAATTTAGGTTTCTTGACCAGTTTTCAGTTTCTGTGAATCCTCCCAAAATAGAATATTTTGTAAATTTACTTTTTAATGTATGAGATAAGCTGGGTCTCCTTTTATTTTATTTTCTATCTTTTCTCTTTCCCACATCTTCTATTCTTGGAAAAATGTACTCTTTCAGTCTTTAAGCATCATTTCTTAGCTTTAGTAAACTGGGATTTTTAAATTATATTTATCCATAAACACGGTGTGTATGTGTGTGTATGTGCATGCATGTGTGCCAGCCCATAAACATATACATGACTTTTTACATGGATGATCATCTATTTGCCTTTTCCCATTGAAACAACATCTATCACTGCACCTAGAGATTACTGGATTTTGGGCTAGTTTTTGGAAATCCTAGCATCTTTTACATCTATTCTTTTTCCACTCTTAGTGGAGAGGTTACAGGCATGCACAGCCGTCCATGCCTGGCAAGTATTTATGGGGGCTGGGGATTCGAATGCAGGCCCTAGCTTTCTTGTCAGCAGCCCTTACACAATCAGATGTCTGTGAGAATCCTTCTATTGTTAGCAAGTTACTCTCAAATATTTCCTGCTTTTTTTCTCTCCCACAAAAATTGAATTGCGACATTTCTGCTGATAGGAACGTCATCATGATTTGCTTTTCCCCAGAATTCTGAATGAAGGTGACATATGACCATTTTCAAGCTAATGTTTCAAAAGCCATGCTTCACTGTGTCTCTTCTTTCCTTCTCAAAGCAGCTGTTGAAGGCTTAACCTACAAGAACTTGGGTCCTCAGATGACTATATGAAATGCTGACTGATGTACAGAGTGTGAGAAGGAGGGAAAAGGGACAGAAAGGAATGAGGGAGGGAGAGATGGAGAGAGAGAGGGGGGGGGCATTTTTAAAAAATACATTTATTTTATTACACATGTATAAAACCAACTACATTCAGCAGGGAGAACCATGTGATAATCATGAGTTCTATAAATGCTACATTCATAATGGTTTGACTATTTGTTTTTGTCCAGCTTGAAGTAAAAGTCTTTCCTGTCTTGTTGAGTCTAAATTTCTGAATGAATTCAACATCTATCCTATCTCAATTCTAATAACTTAACTTCTTTATCTTGATCTAAAAAGATCTTATTACCTAACCAACTAAACTTGATTGTAAAACTATACTATCTGGCCTTCAATGTCCCTCTGAGACTTCAGAAGGAATAAAACTTAAATTCCTGAGTGAACCAGCAGTGAGGGTTAGCAGCTTCCAAAATGAACAAATTGACTTAGATGGTTTACTGCCTGAACAGTCACCCAACACTCTAACATTGGAACCTCATCTCCGGCTTTCTGGTCCAATATCTCTGCCAGACTTATTCACAGGGCAGGAACTATTGAGGACTTGCTTATCGTGTCTTGGCCGAGTGGGGCCATTGACTCTGCCTGAATGTAAGCTACCTGTTTTTAGGCAGAATTCTGTTTGTGGCAGGAATGAGACAATTTGCCCAGTGCCTGGTTTGCCACATTTGAAGCCATCTCCATAAGGAGGAGAGAGAGGTTTTCACTGATCAAATCTATCTTCATTGCTTCCCATCTCATGTGAAGGGGAAAAAGGAAATAGCAGATGGTGTTTGAAGCACAGTACCACCTAGTAACAGTAAAAAGTTGAACTATCCGCTCAAAGAGTTTGTAAGTTCTAGAAAGGTTTGCTTCTACTCATATTTTCAAGGTCCTGCAAATGTTTGTCATGTGCCGATGTTCAGATCATTTCCCTGTATATCTCTGATTAAATCTTAGGAAGAGTCCTATCATTTTTCATGATCAATACCCCTAGCATTTAAGTTCTTCACAGGAAAATAATATTCTCTTAAGATCTAAGAGATAAAATAAGTCATCTTTCTCACAGTCAGAAATGAGAAAACTCCTGAGATCTTTCAAAAATAGGTTTATCTAGTACCACAGAGATGAAGTTTTAAAACTGCAACCTATAATGCATTTTTCAAATTTTTGCACCTGGCAACTCACTTCATTCATAAATTAATTTCACTATTTTACATTAATTTGAAAGAATTATTTAATATTTACTGGTTATTGAAGCAGTCAAAGGTTAGTTTCAATAGTTTATTTTGAAAACTTGAGACCAGTACTATTTTGAAGCATATCAGTTTGCTAGCACTGTCCATGACCACATACTATAACTGGGTGGTCTCCAAAAATAGAAACTTATTTTTTCATAGTTATAAAGACTGAAAGTTCAAGATCAAGGTGTCAATAGGCATGGGTTATTTGAAGGTCCCCACTCATGTTACACAGATGGATTGTTTCTCAGATGCCATCACGTGGTCTTTTCCTGTGTGTCCTACTTGCTCTGTGTTTGGCTATATTTTCTCTTTCTATCAGTACACTAGCCATAATGAACAAGAATCCACTCTAAATGCTTTATTTAAAAGCTTAGACTATGCAAACCTGGGTGGATCTGAAAAGTGAAGACGTTATTGGCAGAGATCATGAAGAAAAAGCTGTGGCAAGAAAGTGAGCTTCCTGGAGGCAGCACACCACTTTTGCACAGCTGATGATTGGTATACCCTGATGAGGTATGGACCCCAGAGATTTTGTCTCCAGATTGCTTCTTGCTGCTGATATGCATCTTCATGTTTGTCATTGCTTTATTCCTTATATATCTGGCATGCCATGGAGAGACCCTCCCTGCCTATTGTCTCCTGGGTATCTACTCACTCTGTTGGGCAGATTTCTTACAGTATCCACATGTAGATGTACTCTCATGACATAGTGCTGCTCAGATGAACTGATGATTTTATAATTCCTAATAATGATTTTATAGAATTCCTGGTTGGATTCAAGCAATTTTAAGGCCCTCTCCAGAATGGCAAAAACTACTAGGAGCTCTGTGAACTTTCATGTATGACAAGCACATAAATTGCACTAGGAAAAACAACAGGCTTAGGACAGATTTATGATCAAGGAAATCATTCACTTTAGGTTAGGTCCAGAGAAAAGATCGGGTCCTGGTATGCACCTTGATTAGAAAAGCAATGAACAAAGAATGGGTGGCTCTATTATACCTATAGAACAGAGAATAGATAATTAGATAATTTAGTTACACAAGACTTCAAAAATAAGACATAGAACAGATAGTTGTTTTTTCCTAACAGCCTTATTAACCTATGACCACAATGTTTTAATAAAGGCCATATCTTTAGAGTTAGAAAGTATCCACTCAGAGGGTAACTGTATGGGACAATCTTCTTTTAGAACCCATTTCTCAGCTCATGAGTTGGAACATTAGTCCTATGCTTTGCAGTTGTGTGTCATGGTACATGCCTTGTCTCCTGGGATTTTATAGCAGTCATCAAGAATGCCTTCTGAAAAAGAAAACTTAAAATTGACACATTGGAAAGTATTATCTGTTCTCCTCTCTCATTGTGACATTCCTTTTTCATGCTTCACAGAACTGAAATGATTATATGCATTTCATTGTAATGGTCCTCTCACCTGTCTCTTCTCTTAGATATGAGCCCCTAGAAGGCCATAGCCATTGGCATGCTCCATAAGAACTTTTTGAAATGAAAAAGAGAAAACCAAAGAGAAAAGTAAAAAAGTACATGATCATTAGTGTCAGTAAGATTGCTCCATAATCTGTTTTAACTTAGTATCTGACAGCATTTTTCTTCAAACAAGAGGAAATGGTCATCTTATACGCTTTGCAGAAGGCATAACATAGGCTGTCAAAGATCAGCTTTTACACACAGGGTAAACTGAGGTGAAACGTAGAGTCAGTGAAGGAAGCCAGAGGCCATCTCTGCAGCCCTAACGCTGGCTATTTTGAATTACTGAGTACAAACAAGGGCCTAAGCCATACTAGAGCTTTTCAGCTATCAAGAGAAACTTTGGTGATCTTCCTTTTTAAAGACTATTTTGGTTTCTTGTTTTCAACACTCTTATTTCCATATCTTCTTTCCCTAGTTCCGGCAAGCCACCACCACCACTATACACTCCTACTTGTCCTCTCAGAGAAACAGAAGAGGAAGGGAAAATGATTCACACATTTACTGAATTTTTCACAATAAAAGAATAGCCTGGAGCCATTTCATGTTATACTTAGCAGAGCCATTTTGCTGTTTCCATAGGCCACTACCTAATTACCAGTTTCAATACTGTTAAGAAAAGAACAGAATATAAAAGAGCCAATCATATGCCCAGTTAGAGTTACTGGCATCAGGACCAACAGCTGGGGAGGACAGAAAGAAAGTTGCTAAGGCAGAAGATGCAGGCAGTCTGTGGATCACATAACTTTCTACTACTGTTCTGTAGAGCTGTTAGGTCACCCAGAGACAAGGTACATCCTTAAAGAAATCACATAAGAGTGGTAACAGAAGTCCACATGTAAATCGGGACCCCAGGAATAGCTTACTGAAAGAAAACCAAATGCATCAATTTCTCTCTGTTCCCCATCCTCCTCCAGGATGTGTTTTGAAAGCTCACCAGCATGAGCCAAGTATTGTTGCCCAGCAGTCAACCAGAATACAATCTGCTGCCTGAGAAAAGCAGTGCATGTGGGAGGAAACACAGTCTTTTTTTTTTTTTTTTTTTTTTTTTTGTGGGTTGTGGGTTGTTACTGCACAGCAGAGGATTTAGTTAAAGGAAACTTTGCTTCAGTGGCATTTGTAATGTAGGAGAACACCTGACTTGAACAACCAGAACCATGCTCCCTCCCTTTAATTCTGTTTTTTCTTTCTTTCTTTCTTTCCCTGGTACAGTTTGTTTACAAAGATCTGTGGTATAATTTGATACTGATGGAGGATGTGATGTCACCTGAACAGAAAGACAAGGCTTGCATTAAAAAAATGAAAACAAATATGTGTTTTAAGAAGCAGAAGGAATGGTTTTGTGGCAAGGAAGAGCATGCTGTGTTAGGCCAGGGATATGTGACATGTGAAATCTTAAGAGCTAGTGGGTGTATTAGTAGGTCTGAGAATCCAGAACTGCATACATAAAAGGAAAGGCCAAAAATCTACTCCAGAAAAAGGGATTGATTAAAATTTGCCTCATTATTTAGATGACAGCCATTGTGTTCATCTGATAAGAAAGCCATTAGAGAGGTGCATCTGCTATAAGTTCTCACCTTGACCATGTATAGGAATTATTTTCAAGTCACTAGTGTCTAACAGCTTATGAAGTCTCTGGGTGATTTTGATATGCCACAGGATACTATTGCAGTTTTTTGTATGTTTGTTTTTTGTTTTTGATTTTTTTGTCTGAAACAGGGTTTCTCTGTGTACCTCTGCCTATTCTGGAGTCACTCTGTAGACCAGGCTGGCTTCAAACTCACAGAGATCTGCCTGCCTCAGCCTCCTGAGTGCTGGTACTAAAAGCGTGAGTAAGTAACTCAACAGCTTTTCTTAAATTCCGCAGGCTAATACTGCTGCTAGACCAGCCTCCAAACTCTGTGGCTTTGAAACTCTAGAAGGCTAACGAATTTCTAAGGTATTTTATAAGAGAATAAAGACAGAGATATTTTTATCAGTACATCTGACACGGGGCCTCTTCCAGACTTCTAAAGCTCAGTGTGGCTAGCACAGCTTTATACAAAAAAACTACTCGAGCCTTGTTTTCACTTTGATGATGGTGGAGTATTTAAGAGATCAGGGTTTGAATTTTAAAAACATTAGCATTTTCCTTCTACAGGCTGATTGAATCCTGGCAATTAAAAAAAACAACAACAACAACAACAACAAAAAACCAAAAAACTAACTTTGCTAAAGCAACTTCTTAATCTATAAAGTGAGAATAAATTAAGATCTCCAGTACAATATAAGTCCATTAACTTCAGTAGAATAACAGTGCGAGGTACTCAATTATCTCTTCTTCATCAGAGCTAGTTCGATTCCCTCCACTCATTCCCTCACTTCTACTGAGCATTATAGGAATCTCTGTTGCCCACCTTTGATTCCTCTGATTTTCTCAGCTCGTCCAAATTAGTACTTCTCCATTGGCTCCTATTTTCTTTCTATATGGCTCTGTTCTCTGGTCCAAGTCCATTAGGTAGACAAACACCTAACTTTTTGCTCATTGTGTGTTAATTTATAGAGCATCTTGTGTGTGTTAGGTGTTATGGCAAGTTCTAGAAGTGCAGTTAATATAGAGAGTGCTGGGTTTGCTAGTCTTTAATGGCAGTTATTAAAATGAATGAGTACAAATATATATTGATGGGAAAATACAAGCATGAGGAAGGATTTGAGTTCAGATGCTTGGCACTCATGTAAGAAGCCAGGTGAAAGTGCATTTCTGTATCTGTCATCACAGCACTCTGGGTAGAGTACGGTGGTAGCACATGGATTCCCAGAGTCCAGTGGCTAGCAAGCTTAGCTGAATTGATGACCTAGAAGTTTAGTGAGAGATTCTGTCCCAAAAAATAAGGTAAGTAATGATGAATGAAGACACCCAATGTCATCCTCTGGATTATACACATGTATGCATACAACTCATATCATATGAATACATGCATATACCACACCCCTGACGCGTGCACGTGAGCGCACGCGCGCGCGTGCACACACACACACACACACACACACACACACACACACACACACTATAAAAGGGAAATATGCTAATGTAAAGAATGTATAGAACATAGTTTATTCTTTATTGCAAGTTCAAATGATTGTTTCAGCAGAATCCTTTTGTTGTTTGCTAGATTGTTACACATCCAGCCTATGGTTGTACGTAATAAATAAATGTAGCTCCACATTATCATTGCTTGACCATTACAAAATTATCTCTTTTATTTTTTTTTTGACTATAATATAATTACTTCATTTCTCCCTTCTCTCTCTTCCCTCCAAACCCTCATATGTACTCATCCTTACACTTTTTCAAATTCACGGCCTCTTCTTTTTCATTAATTGTTGATACACATATATCTATATTCCCAAATAGATAAATATAACCTGTTCAGTCTGTATACGTTTTTAAAATCAATGAGTAAGATAAAAGTAAGTTGAGGTCATAGGTGCAACTTCCGTTGTCAATAACGTTAAGCTACTTCTTTTCTGAATCAGGGGTTTTCCATACCAGCAATATTTACCACATTTTTATGTAAATACCATTGACTTAGACAACTTCCAGTTTAATATGTGTTGTTAACCCATTAATCTTTGCTTTCTTAAGTCTATGTGCTTGTTAGTTTTTCTCCTCATTACATAGGGTAGAGCCATCTAGGAAAAGGGGGCCCAGTTGAGAAAGTGTTTGATTAGCTTGGCCTGTAGGCCTGTACCTGGGGGAATTTTCTTGGTTAATGGTTGATGTGGCAGGACCCAGCTTACTGTGGGCAGTGCACTACTGGGCAGGTAGTTCTGGGTGCTATAAGAAAGAAACACAAGCAAGCTGGGAGGAGCTAAACAATAAAGAACACGTCTACATGGCCTCCGAATCAGTTCTTTCCTCCAGATTCCTGCTATGACTGCCCTCAGCAATAGACTATGACTTGGAAGTGTAAACCAAATAAATCCATTCCTACTTAAGTAGGTAAGAGTGTTTTATCTCAGCAATGGAAAACAAACTAGGGCAGTCTATACAGTAACTTAAACAAATGTGTAGGAACTAGTGTTTTCCCATTTCTGTAGTGTAAATATAGCTACAGTGGTTGATTTATAGACACCAATGTAATAAAACAACAGCAAGCATAGAGTTCAGAAGGCATGTGGTTGGTAACACTAATAAATAGTATTTCTGCCAAAGAAATATAGTTAAAGAAAATAACATAAAGAGAATAAAATCTATTCAATAGATGTAGCCATGCATGGTGCCATACATTTCTAGGCCCAGCTACTTAGTAGACTGAAATAACAGGATCACTTGAAGTCATAAGTATGAGACCAAACTGAATTAGGCAGAAAGAACCCACCTAAAACCACCACCACCACCATCACCACCACCACCATCACCACCACCACCACCAACAACAACAACAACAACAACACAGAGACAGAAAGTAAGAGAATGAAAGGCAGATAGTTAGAATGAGTAGATAATAGTGTAGAGAAAAATACTTTCAAAGTAGCAGTTGATGAGTTTTGACTTTTTATATTTATAAATAGTTTATTTCATTGTAAACTCTTAATTTTAAATAATAGTTTATTTATCAGAAAAGGGCAAAATTCCCCAAAATTTAGTAATACTTATTTATTAGCTGATTAACACTAATACCAGTGTATTGTTGACATGTACAATAGACCAAGTCTGTCTTGTTTGATGTACTTTATAGTCGAGAAATAGAGCAAGAGAAATCCATGAGTGTGAAACTTGAAAGAAAGACAGCTGAGCTAAACCTGTAGTTTAATAATAATAATATAATTATATAATATCTTATATATTTATACAATTATATTATAATTGTAGTACATGTAATATAATTAAAGATATAATATAATTATATATTAATAATTATTATTATTGAATGAATCAAAGAATGAGCCATACTGGAAGGGCTGGGTGAAGAATGTTCTAGTGTTTCAGAGTTCTAGAGTTGTTAAATACGCCCAAAGAGTAGAGACAGGAGAAAGAGACACAACTAATGATTGAATAAAAAAGTACATGTCTTAAAAATCCCTTTAACGCAGGAAAGCGTTGTGAATACTTTTCAAGATTCAAGTGATTCAACATGTGTTCATCCTAAACAATTTGCATTTATGAGGAATGCACAACAAGGAGCTATACTGCAAGGAGATAGACCAAGTACAAGGCTTTTTGAGGGGCTCAATTGTGGGAGGAAGAAGAAACTGGATCTAGGCGCTGGTCTTGGCTGCTGACCTTTGTCTACATTTTCTTCCTCTTGTTCATCTTCCTCTATTAAGTTAACAATGACTTAGTACAGTGTACTGAGAGCATCCATATCTCAAGGGGGAAAGTCTCAACTGCTTTTAGCTTTCTGATGCTGTCCAGGATAGGATAAATATCTAGTTTATGGATTTAGACAAACAAAAAAACCCTCAACACCTAATTTGTTAATTCTGGGTGAAAAGATATAAAAGTGGGGCAAAACCTTGGAGAAAAGAAGCTTTTCAGTGCGAAGGGAGTGGGATGAGAGGAGGAGATGATGTGAGAAGGAATAAAATTCGTTATAGATGTGTGTGAAACTGTCTAAGGATACAAACATAAAGTAAGAACTAGTTCTTCCACTTCCAAAGTGCTTGCTTGACTTTGAGCAGGGCGCTTTGCCTTTCTGAGTGTCATTTTCCTGCTTTGTAAATAGCTGTGAAAGCAATTTCAGATAGCTATAGGGAGAATCAAAGGCAGAGCACCAATAACCTTCAAGATTAAAAAAATGCATTGCTAAAATTATGGGCTGTCTTGCTCTTCTCTTTACACATGCTTCTGTTTATTTGATATTCCCTCTTCTTACATTCCTCCTCTCTCTTCCTCTCTTTCTTCTTTCCTTTATTTTTCTTTTGTTTTCCTTAATACATTAGTTCAACAAATATTTATCAACAATTCACCATATATTATTCATAAAGATTAACATTTATTTTACAAGCACGAACACACAGACACAAGAGCACATTTTATGTGTACATGCACATTTTTCCGTCCATCTAGGACTTACTATTTGAATAGTAAGAGGAAGTAACCATAATCACATTAATTTTTTAAGCACAAGGAAAATTAGTTACAGGAAATAATGTTTGTTAATAGAATAAGCTAATATATTTCAATAAAACCACAAAGTGATAAGTAATAATTTACATGCTAGAAGCTACAGATGTGCACAAAAACATGCTGGAAGCTACAGATGTGCACAAAAACATTTTTTCAGAATTAAATGGTACCTAAGTCAAGTCTCTATTCTTAGCCCTCAAGAATAAATGAAAAATTTCCAAGAGAGTCTAGAGAATGCCAATCCGGGAGGAGGACCCAGAGGAGTAGAAGATCATCATGAATGCAATTGAGCAACAGATGTTCAAAGTGACAGATATGATAACCCCAGAGCTTTGATCATCACATGGTTTATGTGTATACAAAATTTCAAATGTCTCAAAATATGCACAATTATATGTCAACAAAAAAATAAGACAAAATAAAGTAGCAGGAAAAAAAAAATCAGTGTTTGAGTGAACGCCTGGGTGACATAGTAGTGCCTGTATGATCTACCACTGGAAGAGTCTAGAAAGGACTGGAAAAATCAAGATCTGTTCAGTAAGGAAGTTTCACTGCTAGGCCTAGTTCTAATATCTGCAAGCCCTGAGATAGTATTTTTCAGGTTAGAACTTACTGCCCCATGGTCCAGAGGGACTTTGTGGACTTGTGGGAAAAACCAGAGTTGAGAAAGTTTTCAGAGGAAGACCCTACACGTCTCAACAAGAGTAGATGAGCAAACACTGAGTCATGTATGCAGTCACAAGCAAGGCTGAGCAGAGACAACATCTGGGAAAAGGGAAAGGCAGGGATTTTTTTTTTTTTTTTTTTTTTTTTTTTTTTTTTTTGTTCATTTGTTTGTCTTGGGTTTTTTTTTTTGTTTTGTTTTGTTTTGTTTTGTTTTGTTTTGTTTCTTTGTGAATTTGTGTCTTCTAATCATTTTTAGTCTTTGTGGCTGCAGAAATTCTTATGGCATAAAATGAGTCAGGAATTAAGAGAGAAAGCAAAGAGCCAGAGAAAGTCAGAAGAACATGATGTCAACACAAGCTTGCTGGCAGTTTGAAACAACTTGGCTGCTTTTCTGTGCGTGCTAAGAAGAGACATAAGGAACAGCGAAGAACAAATTCTCAGGCTCCTTTTGGCCAGTCATTCGTCTTATTCAAGATCTGCTTTGTTGTGCTCAGCTTAAATGAGCAAACACTTTCACGGTGCGATTTTACATCTTAAACTTCTCTTCCTGCACAGGGAATTACTAAGTGTCTTGTTCAAATAAAAGGACAAATTTTTATGTGCCTCCCCTTAGACTACAGGGCTGCAGATCCGAACTCTGGATGATCATCGGTCTCCTTGTTGGAGGCCCTGATGGACACGAAGAAGGTGAGGTCTGATGCAGCTAAGGGCAAGAGATATCCTAATATGGGGCCACGGTAGGAAGAGGAGAAAGCAAGGAAAAAGGAGGTGGGGGATAAGTAAGGTGTACAGTAGAGTGGGGAGCTGGATCCAGTGGCAAGTGTGGCTGGTGCCTCAGGGAGGGCCAAGGTGTTACAGAGTCCACCACAACAGCATCATTTCTTCTAAGACACCTCTGGGGTCTATTGCTTTCAGACTTTAGATCTCTGTTCCCGTCTCAGGTAGTTTTACTGTTTTAGATTTTCCTGAAGACTCTACCATGTTCACATGTAGATTTCATGGGCTGGGAAGACTCCATGCTTATTTTCAGCCTTTGCAGACTATTAGTGTTGTCTATCAAAGTGAATGCTCTGAAGTGAGATAGCGGATTTTAGTTGAAGCAGCAAAGAAGGCTGGGCTAAAACAAGAGGATTTCATGACTTGTCCTCGAGGTCTCTTCTAGATTTCCAGAGGGTGCTCCTGGCACTAATTCTTCAGCAGGAAATATTTGGTATGTGTTCTGGTGGTGTCCTTGTGTATTTTCCCTCAAGGGCAAGCTTTTAAGGTCCAACACATAGGGGATATCATGGGGGAATCAGTAGATGGGACAGAGAGACACTCTTGGCTTCAAAGTCCTCAGAGTGAGCCCTGGAAAATAACCTATCATGTGACATTCAGTAACCTGAAGACTTGAGGCATCACTTTCCCAAGAAGAATTACCCAGCAAAAACACCACCCACAGCTTCCTCTTGGCAGCTGGTCCTGATACCTCAATCACACTCTTCTGTGTGGGGAGGAGAGCAGCCACCCAGCTGCCTGTGCAGAGGGAAGCTCTTTGCAAGTGCTAAAACTCTTTAATACTCTCCAGGGGACTTTCTAGTCTTAAAAAAGAAAAATCTGTTTATTGTCATTTCCCATTATTTGCTTTTAATACATTTTTCTTTTAAAAATTGAATTGATACCAATAAAATAAAACTTGGACAGGCCCATTTATATGCAAAAAGTGATATTTTTTCTTTTGTTGGGAATTTATTTGGTCTGTACTCCTTTCAGCGAATTATTTATTTATCTTTCTGGGAGTGACTGAAATTTCCCTGGGGAGGGCCTCTATGAGAGTGAGAAAGTCCAAGAGAAAAAGTCAGGTTTCTGTGGTCTGTCCCAGCTAAAATATGTGTGTACTAGCATATACATGCAGGTGTGTATTTACATGACTCTGATTTGGGGAAGGTAATTTTCATCTTTCCAATTAATACTTCATAGCTGATAATTTCATGACTTATTTTAAAACTGAATTTGATTCTCTATGTGAAAATCTGTCTTGAGTAAAAGATTCTAGTCCAGTTATAGCCAGAAATTCTAGACTGCAACAGAACTAGAATTTCAGATTTTCCTTGGTCAACTGCCTATTGCTTGCTTTGGTGCTGGCTGGCAAAGTAGATCTTCTTTTGGCTGGGGTAGTCAATATATTTTACATCTGTCTTTTTGTCTCTCTGCATCCAGGCACTACCTTCCATAGAAAATATACTTCCTTGTGAAACATTGCTAACTGTTACAGGCAAACTAGTTGTCCTTTACTAAGCATCCAAAAGGCAGAAAAGAGTTCACTGAGTACTGAGTTCTTGGTTAATTACTTTACACTTTTAATTACATTTTATTTATAAGAAAACAGATGTCAAAATTATGATGGTACTTATCAAAGACCATTGGAAAAATAAAAGCCACCTATTTTCTATACTGAATCGGTATTTTGCCTACAAGTGTAGATGTACATTATGTGCATGCCTGATGTTCAAGGAGGTCAGAGAAGAATGTCAGATCCCCTGGAACTGGAGTTATTACTAATAACATTTATATGTCTTTCTGTTTTGCTTACTTGTTGTTTACTAGCTCTGTGAAGTGGTCATTCCTCTTTGGTTTTTTTTTGTTTTTTTTTTTTTTTTTTTTTTTTGTTTTTTTTTTTGTCATTTTATCAATACTTTAGTTCCCTTGGTTTCTATAACAAAATAACACAAACGAATTGTTTAAAATTTTATTCTCATAATTCTAGAATCTGGGAAGTCTACATTCAAGTTGTGGGCAAATTCAATATCTGCTGAGGGCAAATTTTCTTGTTTGTAGATGATGTTAGGGTTCTGATTCAGACAGCCTCCGTGTGATGTCTTTGCCTACCTCCCAGGGGGCGTAGCCCTACCAAGGGCTATATTTTATACAGACTATCCTTGTAGCTCTTTCTCTTACCTTTCTTCTTCCTACCTTTCTTTCTCTCTTCCTCTGTCTCTGTCTCTTTCTGGGGTACCCCTCTCCTCTTCTGTCTCTCCCCATGCTCATTTAATAAACTTCTCCATCTAATATCTGTTGCCTGGCATCTTATTTTTTAATTAAAGATGATCCTTCTAGTTGTGGAAGCTGAAAACAGGCAAATTGGGTCATTTTGGCTTCACTATAATGTCACGTTCTTTTATGACCAGACCAGCTCCCCCCAAATGCTTCCTTTCCCAATACCCTCACATCTGTGATTGATTTTCAACATGTGACTTTCAAAAGGGCACAGTCATTTAAGATCATGGCAATCAGTGAATATTATCCCATGAAGCCAAAATTAGAGCAAGCAATTTGACTGTGGGTTTTACTTTCCCACACTGTTGAGATCCCTAGCCTAGCCTCACTTGAGGCCACAAGAAGGTCTCAGTGCTTTAGTGTGCCAGAACTTCCCCTTCACCATAGCTATCTGAACTTTCCCACTCACTACAGCCACTCAAACACCCAAAATAAACATGGGACATGGACCCTACAGTCTGGGATTACAAGCCATTTTATTTTATTTTATTTTTGTAGGTGCAGTGAACTTTATTGATGGTATTCAAGAGAGTAGGGCTCCTTAGGCCCCTCCCATTATTCTGGGGTCTAGGATGGAGACTGTGAGGGGAGATACTCAGTGTCAGGGGCAGAGTTGGAACAGGGACTCCTCAGCAGCCGAGGGCCTCTCTCTCGCTCTCATGTCCTTGCTGGGGTGGGGCGTGGGGTCCAGGGCTTCTTACTCCTTGGAGGCCATGTAGGCCATGAGGTCCACCACCCTGTTGCTGTAGCCAAATTCATTGTCATACCAGGAAATGAGCTTTACAAAGTTGTCATTGAGGGCAATGCCAGCCCCAGCATCAAAGGTGGAAGAGTGAGAATCACTGTTGAAGTCGCAGGAGACAACCTGGTCCTCAGTGTAGCCCAGGATACCCTTCAGTGGGCCCTCGGATACCTGCTTTACCACCTTTTTGATGTCTTCATACTTGGCGGGTTTCTCCAGTCGGCATGTCAGATCCACGACGGACACGTTGGACGTGGGAACACGGAAGGCCATGCCAGTGAGCTTCCCGTTGAGCTCTGGGATGACCTTGCCCACAGCCTTGGCAGCACCAGTGGATGCAGGGATGATGTTCTGGGCAGCCCCACGGCCATCACGTCACAGCTTTCCAGAGGGGCCATCCACAGTCTTCTGGGTGGCAGTGATGGCATGGACCGTGGTCATGAGTCCTTCCACAATGCCAAAGTTGTCATGGATGACCTTGGCCAGGGGCGCTAAGCAGTTGGTGGTGCAGGAAGCATTGCTGACAATTTTGAGTGAGTTGTCATACTTCTCCTGGTTCACGCCCATCACAAACATGGGGGCATCGGCAGAAGGGGAGGAGATCATGACCCTTTTGGCTCCACCCTTCAAGTGGGCCTCGGCCCTCTCCATGGTAGTGAAGACACCGGTGGACTCCACAACATACTCGGCACCAGCATCAGCCCATTTGATGTTAGCAGGATCTTGCTCCTGGAAGATGGTGATGGCCTTCCCGTTGATGACAAGCTTTCCGTTCTCAGCCTTGACCGTGCCGCAGAACTTGCCGTGGGTAGAGTCATACTGGAACATGTAGACCATGTAGCTGAGGTCAATGAAGGGGTCATTGATGGCAACAATCTCCACTTTGCCAGACGTGAAGGCGCCCAATACGGCCAAATCCGTTTACTCCGACCTTCACCATCGTGTCAAGGGACGAGGCTGGCACTGCACGAAAAGATGCGGCTGTCTCTGGAACAGGGAGGGGCAGAGAGCCTTACAAGCCATTTTAAAGGAAGCACATTCATAATATAACATTCGGAAGTTGTAAAATCACTAGGAGTGTTTGGTATGACTTTTATTCACAGCCTTTAATTACATAATGGAATGTAATGAGCCAGGTCCATATGAGGGTTATTCAGTGTCATTCACTGGTCTTGGCCTTGGTCTTCATCAATAAAAGGATTTATCCTCTAAGATTTGAATTTATATTTAGCGATATTTTGGTAACATGAACTGTTACAGCTTAGGTTGTTGCAATAAAATAAAATAGGCACCACTTATTGCTTTTAAAAATTATCTCTATTACCCGTAGGCCCGGCTAGCGATCAATTAAGACACAGACATTTGTTATATTTTAAAATAGCCTTAGTTAACCTGGGGCAAGGCAGATATCCTCTAAACTACCTCCCATAGTGTGGCAGGCATGGGATCCTTGTCTCAATCCCATGCCATCTGCTTCCAATAACTTCTATCAAGCTACCTCCCATCCATAATCCCAAATACTTGCTGATGTTCTTCACCTGGATCCTCCATCCACGCTGCCGGCCATGTGCTTCTCCAACTAACCCATGGTGGCCTTCCTCTCTTTACTTTAGGTCTCTGCTTTCTCCAGGTGGAGATCCTTCTTTCCAGAATTCCTCTCTCTCTTTGCCCTGACCAGATGGGATGGCTTTTTATTAAGCAAAAGGTCAGTCACACACACAGCAAGCAGTAATTAGCATCAAAATACATCAGACCATCCCCCAACAGTCCTCTTCGCAGCAGACTGCTGAGTTCTCACAGTCTTTTCAATGAGAAGGCAGGGAAGAAGAGAAAGAATTTGCATTTTTATCCCAGCACCTCCAAAGGAAACAACAACAATAATAAACTCCTTATCTGGATTGTTCATAATTTTCGGAGTAGTGAGTGCTCATCCTTTCTCTGACCTTGAAAGGACATTGCTAGATGTGCGCAATGGAAGAACATGAAGGATTCCAGATAAGCCACACACTGACACAATACACAGGGCCTAAGTCATTTGTTTTCTGTGACAGTAGTTTACCATGCAGGATTGAAAGAGAAAAGACCATCAGTAAAGCAAATAGTTCAAATAGAGCTATAAATCACCTCCATACCCATCACAGCATTTACTCAAAGGAAGACATCTGATTCAAGTCTTTGCATCTCTCTCTCTCTCTTTTGATATATAGAAATTATGTCTATATCTAAATATTTGTGTCTCTTTCTGTATATACATACATATATATATGCAGATATAGGTAGATAGATATATAGATGATAGATGGATAGAAAGAAAAATAACTAACCCGAGTAAGAAGAACATTTTTTGAAAAGCAATGCTTTAGAAAGTCATTGGTTTTTCAAGGCAGCATCAAATATTTTTCAGACTTGAATTTAACAAAATACAATGCAGTTTCTTTTATGAGATTTTAAATTTGTGCAATCTTTATTAGCCCATGTGTTTCACATTTAAGATGGAGAATACTGTAATATGATCACGTAAGAGAATCCTGATCCAAAATACAAGTTAAACTGCCTCTAGTTAAACTGCCGCATTTCCCCCTCACCTCTTTTAACTTGAGTAATGCTACTTTATACTTGTTACATTTTTCTACTTATATAAATATGCACAGTGTACCATAGTTTGCTGGTGAGAGGATAGGGATGACAAGCTTTTCTAAGTTGGTCTGAGGAAGAAGAGTGGAGAAAGATTACTAGGGAAGCTTAGAAAGTCACCGAATCTGGATTTAGCAGTCTCTTAAGGCAGGGACCTTCTTTATTTCCATTCTATTCACAGAACATAGGAGTTCCTAGCATAGGGAAAGAATCACCTTTGAAAAAAGTGAAAGGCTCCCCGGGTGGCTGATGTTGGGCTATCCCCCAACAGGCTTCTCCTCAGCAGCGAGAAGGGTGAGCTGACATAGCTATACATTCTGATATTTTTCTACTCATCTACTTAACTTTTGTTTAACATTGGCACACGCCTTGCTCACTCTCGGGGCCCATCGAGGAATCTCACCTGAGGCCTGGGGACAGAGAAAGCAGCCAGGGCCAAGGGGCAAGGACTGGCCAGACTGCCTAGCCCTTCCCCCCCAAGTCCCCCACTGGCCCTGCCTCCTCCAGACCACTGACACCTGTCCTTCCCTAAAAGAGCAGACTTCTCAGAAACAAACTGACCACCACCTTGTGAAGCCTGCCCTTCAGAAACATGACACTGGGGGAACAAGCAGTGTGCACGGCCTGCTCCAGCAGTATGTCACTGGAGAAGAGTCACTCTCCCTTACCCTCTATCCTTCATTGTGGAAGGATTGCAGGCTCTGTCCCAGGGGAAAGCAGTCTGCATGGGCTTTGCCCCAGGCTTTGCCCCTTGGAAACACCACACATGCCCCCACTGAGATGGTTGCCGGGGACTCCAGCCAGGCTATATATTGTGTTGTGTAAATGGGAGGAGGGATCCTGGGTGGGAGGGAGGAGAGACTGGTGATTGCAGAGAGAGAGAGAGAGAGAGAGAGAGAGAGAGAGAGAGAGAGAGAGAGAGAGAGAGAGAAAGAGAAGAAGAAGAAGGAGAAGAAGAAGAAAGGAGAGGAGAGAAGAAGAGAGGAGAGGAGAAGAGAAGAGAAGAGAAGAGAAGAGAAGAGAAGAGAAGAGAAGAGAAGAGAATAGACAGACAGGCAGAGAGGCTCAGACAGGAGAAGGCGGCAGGTTCAGACCACGAGGATGCAGAACGGATCAGGAGCAGACCCAGAGACACCAAGGGATCTGTCCCATGGAGCTGATACCTGGAAGATTTATTCTTGTTTCCCTTTAACCCTTTTTCCCTTGTGTATAAGATAGTTGGGCTGTATAATAAAGTCTAATTGTTAAGAAACTGAGCCAACACTTCATCATTCCTACCTGTCTCCAGGACAGGCATCACCTCCTCCCCTTCTTGCCCTGTTTATCAGAGGTTCTCTACAATTAATTTCTTAGGCCTATTTTAAGATACATATTTATATAGTTCTTAACGGTTTTTCTCTGATCATTCCCTGTCATTTTTAGAATCCCCAGGCCTCTCTCTGAGCCAGGACTGTGGCAGGGGAAGACCCCCTGCCTTCCCCCATCCCTGCCCCTGCTCCCAGATGCAGAGGTTGAAGATGGGCAGCCCCCATGCAGTGAGGTCAGGAAGTCTGTTGCCTTAATGTTCCCTTCCCCTACCAACATCACCCTTCTCTGCTGCCCAGGTCTGTTGGCAGAAGACTTGTGGGTAGGAAGTGTGAAAACGGAGTTGTTGGGCTTTTGTTTTCTTGCCTACCCCCTCCTTTCTGTCAACCTTCCCCACCCCTGTTATGCCGTGACGTCATGTAAGCAGACTGCTATATCATAACCCAGAGGTGCAGCCCAGCCTGAGTCACATAAACTGTCTTCTCCCCGTTCTTGATGAGGGCTGGTGCTGGGGCCCAGGTAGAGGGAGGGAACTTGGAGTTCAGGCTGTGGGGAAGCCAGGGTCCCCTATTCCAAACTCCTCTTCCCCCCTCAACCTTCGCGCTCATTCTGAAATTCTCAAGCTTTTCCCATGAAAAGGAAAAAATATGTTATTTTTAGATACATTTTATGAATAACTTTTGTTATGAATATGGCTGGTAACCATTGTGTATGTTATTAAAGATACAAAATGGGGAAAAAACAAAAATCAAAAAATAAATTAATTAATTAAATAAAAAGAAAAGGAAAGAAAGAAGAAAGAAAACCAGTCTTCTCTGCACGATCAGGCCATTTCCCCAGACCTTGCCCCTGCCTCCTGGTCTGTGGACCTCCCCTGCTCTGAGCCCAGGGAGGGAAGAGAAGCCAATAGGTTCGGTGGTCCTGGGGATCTGCTTGTATTCCCCACCACCTCTCCCAGTGCCAGGTGTATTTATGTACCTCTTGCACACTCATCAACCTATGCAAGTCCCTGCCCCTGCCCTCCATGTTTCTGTGCCTTTGCTCATTACTCCTCTAACTCCCGGGCTTCTATGGCCCCTCCCACTCACTGTGGGAAATGAGATGAAAGGCCAACTGTTAAGAATAAGCAGGGTGTCCTTATCACGAGACCCTCACTTCCACAAGCCGGTCTAGTCTTGCCTTGTTCACTTCTCCTCAGGGTGACTGACACTGGAAGGTGATGAGGGATACCCTCCCCCTGAGGGAGGTGAGAGCTTACAGCAGAGTGGAGGACACACAGGTAGCCCCGCCTTGAGAGGCAGGACCCTGACAGTTCCACCCCATCAGGCCCTTCCATGGTTTCACCCAACCCCACTCACTTCTGTCCTCGGCCCCACTGGCAGAATCAGCTTTGAGTAACTACATTTTTCTTGCTGTTGGAGAAGACTTATTTGTTGGAATTTCAATTGTTAATGGTTTGGGCTTATTTTGGAGAAAAAAAAAAACTAACTAAATAAATAAATAATAAAAGAAAAGAAGAGAAAAATTAAAAGGTGAAAGGAAAGTTATTACTATTTATTATCTATTGAGAGGCTAAAATGTGCTAATATGATAAATTACATTTTGAGAAGTGGAGATCAAGAAACAAGCAAACCTGGAAGGAAGATTCATGTCTTTTTATTTTTTGCTTGTTTGTTTGTTTTCTTTAAAAACAGAAGGGTAATTTGGGCTCAGAGATAGAGTTGAATGCTGTATTTTTGTCTAATATACCTCAACTCCAGGCTTTGAGTCTCAGAATGGAAAATAATTCTTTCCTTGGAATCAAGCATTTGGCAATATTATTGAACTACAATCAAAGATCTCTAAATTATAGTTGCTGTTAGAAAATAATCTTTCTTTGTTTTTTAAGCCAGTTCAAGGTGGTTCTACATTATTTGAAATTAAAACACTGAGCTTTATTGTCAAACAAAATGAAGGTTAATATCACCTTTCCCTTTAGAGCACTAATACCGAATGAAGCAGTTACGCCCAGGTTATCCTCTTCCATGAGCCACTCAAATGTTGTTCAAGGGATAAAGACAGAAGGTTCTAGCACTGGATCCTTAGACCATCTGTGGTTCAGGATTCAGAGGGTCAGAAGAAACACATGGAGCAGGTGAGATGGTGCTTCCTGCAAGAAAGCATTGCAGGGTATATGAGAACACGGATACCCAGAGTCACACTTCTAATATATAAACCGAAGGGAGAAAATGAACATGTAGACTAAAAGGCTGCTTGCATCCTTTATGTCTTTATGAATGGCATGAAAATGATGTTTGAAAAGTTGTGACACCAATTGAAAGTGATGCATAGTTTAATAAACAATAGAAATGGAAAGAACCTATGTAGTTATACATTACTGGCAGATATCCATAGCTTCAAATGAAGCAAGGTGTTTGAATCTTGGCATTCTTTGCATTTATTTTTTCAGAGCAAGAGGTTGTAGTAAGTGTTAAGAGATGTTAACAATATACTTGATCACTTACCATGACCTATAAGTTACCCCATCAGTCTGCACTCAGGCCAGTCTCCAGAACTGCCTAAGGAATTAAATGGTACCTGGTTTAGAACCGTTTGTTGATAGAGTTGAAATCTTCCAGAAGAGAAAACAATCTCATAAGGATGCTTTTTCATACTTTGGAGTAAAAGAAATGTAACTATTGATCCCAACAGTGAGTCAAGACTTGTCATGGTTGTTAGTTCCTGTCTATTCATTGATACAGATGCAAAGGAATGTTAGTACTTCTGTTTTCTGGGCGATGTTCTGTTTTTCAAAAGAAGTACCAAATTAGAAGTTTATGCAAGATGGCTAACCACTTCTCTTTCTTGGTTCTATCACATGATTAATTACATTTGAAAATACAGTTCCTTCTGAAAGTTAGGGCAGTGTGTTAAGGAATAAAATGTCTGCAAATGTCATGTGGTGTTTTCAAAGCTCTAATCAATAAGTCCTGAGAAGAGACAAAGGCTTCAGATACAAATATTTGGCTTAACAGATGGAACTGGCTTCCTTATCACTGCTCAAGACATGGAAATGCTATAACTCAGACAGTGCAGTCTATCTTATTAAAGGAATATTTGCTTCCCTGGAATCCTCAAAAGCTCATGTACTGCCCCCAATTCTGTGGGGAACTTTATGTGAGTTGTGGAGGTATTTCTCATGTGTTGTGAGATTTGAGAATGATGTACTGCACTCTGCTGCCTTATCTGAGTATCAATTAGCACAGAATCAAGGCTGTGAGAGAAACCCACGGAAGGACAAAGCTGTAAGTGGAAAAAAATACCTGCATCAAATACTTGGCAATTTTAAAAACTGAAATAATAACAAAAAGGAATGGAAAATGTGCACTTATATATTAGCATGAAATTCAGATTATCATACAAAAGAATAACATTGCTAAGATCATTAACATTTCTGTGTTGATGTGAAATATTCAAAGAGGTGGTTTAAAGAAGAAACTTGTTTTCCTTATTTGGTTCATGTTTTGATAGTCAAGTTGGTGAGACTTTATGTGTGTAGTTTCTGACATTTCTACACAATCTCAAAGCATACTCCTTGATCCCTGGGATCCTAGAATCTTTTGGTCCATCGTTTTCAGTGTTGTCTGAGCCTTAGGTGGGACGTTCTTTTGTAGATGTACCCAGTGGGACTGGGCTCCATAATCCTGCATTTTGATTGGTTGTAGTTTCTGTAATGTTCCCCACCTATTGCAAAGGGAAAGGACTAAATTTATCTGTGGATATAAGGAAAATATTTAGAATGTAGTTATGGATTATGCCCAAGTGGATGGGGGAAAGACCAGGAGACCTTACTCTACAAAAAGAACTATAGGCAACTATAGAATGCTGAGAGTGGAAGAAATAGTCTTTCCTAGGAAAGAACAAACCAACTGGGTATCCAATACAGGTTATCCCTGAAACATACATACAAGTAATATTATAGAAACAATGAAGACTATACTTAGGACACACACATACACACACACATACATACACACACACACACACATTCCTAATGCATATTTGTAATACATATGTATATGTATATCGTGTGTATGTGTGTGTGTGTGTGTGTGTGTGTGTGTGTGTGTGTGTGTGTGTGTGTGTAACAACAATTAATGAAAAAAGAGGCCAGGGACTTAAAAGACAGCAATAATTTCAAGATGTTCTTTTTTTAAAAGGTGACTCTTACTAAAAATAAATACATATTTATATCTGTGAGTTGAAATTTCATGATCTTGTCAAGAATTGATATAACAAAAATTGCACAGATTGTCATATTTGACCACGTTGCCTGAATGGGGAGACCTAGGGGCACTCAGAGGAAGGATAGCAGGCTACCAAGAAGAGACTTGATACCCTATGAGCATATACAGGGGGAGGAAGTCCCTCTCAGTCACAGTCATAGGGGAGGGGAGTAAGGGGAAAATGGGAGGGAGGGAGGAATGGGAGGATACAAGGGAGGGGATAACCATTGAGATGTAATATGAATAAATTAATAAAATTAAATTAAAATAAAATTAAAATTAAAATATCCACCACCAACAACAAAAAAAAGTTGCACAGATTATAGTCTTAGATTTTATTTTGATAAACAAAGCTAGGAGAGAATAGACCTTCTAAGCAAGTAGATGTGCTCTGGAGGCAGAAATGAGTTATTTCAGAAATTAACAATAGGTTCCAATTAGGAAAGGAGAAGTCAACTGCACAACATTTGAAAAAAAAAACAACCAAAACCACTCCCCCTCCCCCCTCCCCCCACAGCTTGTCCTTCAGCTGAAGGAAAAGCATCTCATAAATTCTCCACTCTCTCAACTGAGTTTGTTTTTGAGGAGACAGTAAAGGGGAACTGATACTTGGGGTCTGAACACAGTGAAACAAAAGACACACGCATAACTGGGTAGAAAGATTCCCTATTTGTTGGCCTATAAGAACTATGGAAGGAAAGACCCAGTGTACGAGTCTGAAGTTTGCTTTAGGAAGCAGATTTTAAGAACTTTAGTGAGAAAATAGTCATGACACAGCATTGTGGGACATCTGGAAGGGAAGTCTACTGGAAAGACCGCAAAGCTCTTAGAAAACAGAAAGCAGTTTGCATTGTAAAGCAGCAAGTGGCCTTGGCAACAAACAAGGACATAATTTTAAAAAATTACAGTGTTGTGCAGAGAGCTTGCTACAGTGATCACATTTTTCTTGTTTAGCACAGCAGGTTCCTCCTACTTGTAGGAGTTGAATTCCAAGATTCCCAACACATGTCTGAAACCATGGACAGCTCCTGTATTACATTACTGTGACCTAGCTTACCTTGTAGACCAGGAATAGTAAAATAGTCTTAATAATTAATAAGAAAATGAAATATAAGTGTACTACAATAAAAGTCACATGAGTTTGGTTAAGTTGAAAGCTGAGAAAAATATAAAATGACTAATTCCAGAAATTATAATCTTTGTTATAATTTGGATATAAAATATCCAGGAAGACCCATGTGTGTAAGGCCTGATTTCAGCTGCTGGAGTTGAGAGGTGACTGGATGACAAGAACGCTAACTTCATTGATGGTACCAATCATGAATGAATTCAGAGTTGAATGGGCTATGGTTGGGAGAGTTGCCATCGACAGTATGTCCTGAATATTTATCTTGTTGTGAGCCCTTCTAGTTTTTCTTTGTTTCCTTGTTGCCCTAAGTGAGCAGTTTTCTTCATGATGCTATTTCTGTCTTACTATAGGCTGAAATGCAATGAATCGAGCTTATCACAGAAAGGGACATCTGAAACCATGAGTCATTAGGAATCTCTTCTCCTGGAAATTGTTATCAAGTACTTTGTCATGCATGTGTGAAAAACAGAGTAAGACAAAAACAGTCTCTAATAAGGGACTTATGCAGAGTTCTATGATTCCTATTTCTTGTTACCGAAAAAATTAAAAAGTCATAATTTTAATATCATGGTTATGACTAGTTCATATGGAATGTTTACTATATGCTAGGCACTGTTTGAGGAATTTGCATACAAATATGTTATTGTACAAACTTTATAATCTGAGCTTAGCACTACCAAATCCTCAAGTGGGAAGTCATTATAATAGAACAAATATTAATCTTACATAGAGATAAATTCAGAAGCATTTGGAAAGAATCAATTTTAAATGTAAAGGAACATTTAAAAATTTAAATGACTGAATCGCACACTCTATAGCTGCAGTTTTGACATGAGCAGTCATAGTACTTAGAATAGATCCAAGGTTTCAATGCTGTCAAATAAAAACTAAGCCAATCACAGGCTAAAGCCCCATGACTATGCTAATTAGTGTAAGCTACATTTAAAAAGCAGCAACTTTGGTTACTCTAACAGTATGGTGATTTAGCAAAGATGCCATTTTTTGTTGAATCTGTGCCAGTGTATATGCAAAGTCTGTATTTAGATTATTTTTCCCAGTTTGAATTTGAGCATTATTCATGATAAGTATAAAGTTAATCAGTGTAGATCTCTTTAAAAAGATGATGTTAGTTTTGGTGACAGTGCCCAGGCATGAGAACTGATACAGTGAATTCTATGCCAAATAAGAATGAAGGCTATTACTGATTGTATGGCTACTCTACAATACAAGAGCTACTGTATAGCTTGCATCAATTACTCTATTTTACCCTCAAACAACCATATAAACTACATATTATTATATCCGCTTGACAGATGGGGACATAGATCTTTTTAAACAGTAAGTTATGTGACCCAGGCTTATATATGTCTGTTGTAGTTATTTCTCTATTGCTGTGAATGGACACTTTGACTATAACACATTTTTTTTTTTTTTTTAACAACTCACAATTTCATTGGAGGCTCTCTTATGGTTTTAGAGGGTTAGCCCATTATCACCATGTTGGAGAGCATGTGTGGTGCTGGAGAAGTTACTGAGAGTTTTACATCCTGATATGCAGGCAGCAGTCAGAGAGTGGGGGCAGACAGAGGGGGAGGGGGAGAAGGAGAGGGGGAGACTGATCCCTGAGCCTGGTGAGGAAAATTAAAATCTCAAACTCCACCCCCAGTGACATATTTTCTTCAAGGAGGCCATATCTACTCTGACAAGGCCACATCCTCTAATCCTTCTAATCCTTCTCAAACAGTTCACCAATTGGGGCCTAAGCATGCAAGTATATGAGCCTGTGGGGGCCTTTCTCACTCAGTGTGATTCCATGTGATTAAGCTGGGATTCAAATCAGGTTAAAAAAAAATCTATGGGCTTTCTACTATCTAGGAATAATTTTTTTTTTGATAGAAAACCTTTACATTTTCTTTGAACTATTTTTTCATGAATCTATTTGAAATGCTTTTCTCTGAGGAATATGAACCTTTTATGTATTGCTAAAGCATTTTTTATATTTTTTTAATATTTTGTTTTGTTTTTCAAGACAGGGTTTCTCTGTGTAGCTTTGGCTGTCCTGGACTTACACTGTAGACCAGGCTGGCCTCAAACTCACAGCGATCTACCTGCGTCTACCTCCTGAGTGCTGGGATTAAAGGCATGCACCACCATGCCTGGCCTTTTAAAAAATGTTTTAATTAAATTTTTTTATTTTAATTTTTTAAACATTTTATTTATTTATTCTTAATTTGTTCAGTTTGCATCATGATTGTAGCCTCATCCCTCCTTGCCTCCCAGTCTCCCCCTCCCTTCCTCATCCCCCCTCCCCCCTCGCCTAGTCCTCAGAAAGGGGAGCCCTCCTCCCCTATCATTTGACCTCTAGCTGAGGCATTTCCATGACATTCATTTAAAAGCAGTTTGGAAAATGAGAGAATTTATTTGTTTTATGAAAATTTCAACTTTGTCATAGTGCTTATAAGCAGAAACATGATTATTACATATATTTTTATTTCATATTGTAGAAATTGTAAATACGGATTCTTTTTCTTGTAAATTCTTCCAGATCAGTTCTTGGGTCTATCAATTACTAGTTGTATAGCATGAAATGATATTCTAGTGTTTTTGATTTTAGGCTTCTCTACTGTGTCACATTAACTTTTAGCAGTATTGACACTCTATGATGCTTGTTAAAATAAAATTACGATGTGTATGTAAGAGTGGTAGGCAGCACTTCACATGTGGAGATCAGAAGACAAATTTTAGGAAACATTAAAATAACTCAGGGAATTTATATCCAGTGCTATCATAGTGAGTGGTATACAGTTGATGGCCAGATGTTATCTAGCTGTTATTGTAAAACAAATTCCATTCTCCTTAGTGTCTTTGTAAAATACGAAAATAGAATGTGACTGAGACTTTAAGCTGTCATCACCAGTCTAAAGCCTTTATGTGTTAAGATAGATGGCATTGCCTGCCTGTGTAACAGCCACTTTGAAGGCTGTGCCTGCCTCCAATGGTAGAGGTCCAACATGGCAACCAGTAAACTTGCTGTCTCCTTTCCAGCTAGGGAATGGACACATGACCTATCCCAGCAGATGGGACCCAAAAATAGAGTTTCCTGAGACCTAACACTGAGGTTTTTTTTTCCTCCTGGGACTTGCTCCTTCTTAAAAGGGAGGTACACCAGAAGAAGTTGACTTTTTTTTATCTTTTTGATGTGGCGGGATGTGTTGTCCAGAACAGTTGGAATAGTCTTGTGATGACTGAAGAAACTTGTGTAAAATATGAAAGCAAAGGCCATAACGGAGTCATGGGTGTTAGAGGCTGCTGTAACAAAGTGCCACTAAGTACCTGGATAGAAACAAAAGAAAAATTTCCCTCATAACTCAAATCTAGAGGGCTGAAGTCAAGGTGCCAATGAGGCCATGTGCATTAAAAAAAAAAAAAAAAAAAAAAAAAAAACCTCTGGGTGAAAATTTCCTCACATGCTTCAACTTGTAAGATAGATCATCTGCCTGATGTTGTCTTCTATCTGTATGCTCACACCATACCCTTTGTGCACCAGTCTTTGTGTCCAAATTCCCTTATTATTATTATTTTTTTTCATGTAAGGGTGGTGCTCATATTACAGTACAGGCTAGTGGTTTCACATTAAATTAGTGACTTTATTTTGAAGGTAGCATGACACGCTATACATACTCATCAAAATCAACTTAGGCCATTTTTAGTTGTTATTGTTGTTGTTGTTTAAAAAGGAATGGTCAGGCTAATGATTTGCTTATATTAAATTCCCAGCACCTATGTCAAGCAGCTCACAATCATTTGTAACTCCAGCTCAAGTAGATCTGGTGCCCTTTTATGGATTTTATGGGCATCTGAACTTAAACTTGCAAACAGTTATATATAAATACAATTAAAATTAAAATAAATCTTAAAATATAAATTTCCCATTTATATATAGTTCGTTTTTTAATCAGAATTACCCCTTCCAATTTAAATAAGCAAAACCACGATCAATTCACAGAAATAATCAATGAGAGCTGATTTCAACATAATCTAATGCTATTTCTCATTGACAACCTTAGACTCTAGAGTGGTGGAGTCACCTATAGACCTCCTCTGCTTTTTAATATAACACTCTTTCTAAGACATAAGCATTTTTGCTGTTTCCTCCATTTTTTCACATGTGCAAATTCTTAATCAAATAGGAGTGAATGTTATTTCCATCTTCTGCACTCTTCCCAGGCAACTGTGAGGCTTTCAGAGGGGATGAGCATGAGACCCACTACATCTGCATGCATCAAGGATGCTGTGGTCCACCGAGGCCCATCACAGAGTTACTAGGTTGTACAATTCTCTCCCATATTGTTAAGTTCTGCACTATTATCCTGCCTGCTTGCAGCCTGATGGTTATGCCTCCCTTAGAAATCTCACAATGTCTGTTTGGAGTGACTTTAAATAGAATGTCACCCCAGTGGCACCTTCATGTCATTCTATCAGGAGCTTCCATTAACTACAGTCAAGTGAGTGTCTGATGGGCTGTGGGAAAGAGACAATTTCCCAATAGTGGGGAACTTCAGTTGTTTTTAACAGCCTGAAATCCTGTAATATAATTCAACTGGAGGAAGATATTGCTTTTCAGCTGGACACAGAGTATGTGTCTTCCGCATAACAGCTTTCTGCAGTTCAGCATTTACCTTTAAAAGACAGCCCACTACTTTTGTGTCAGTAGAGATGTCATTAAATAAAATTTCAAAGTCAGATAAACAATTCATTTTTGTGGCAGATTCAGGACTAAAGAGTTTTGTGAATGTCAAATTATTTCGTGCAGTTTCACTCCGGGGAGCCTTTCTTGGTTTTTATCTGCTCTCTACAGCTAATACCAGAATGTGAAGCTGTCCCAAAGTTCCAAACCAACTCTACATCATGTATAGTCTATTATTATTCATAGCATTAAAAAAATATCTCAGCAATAGAAAGGAAATCCTATTCCGTTTTTTTATTTTATTTCAATGGAACATCTATCTCCTTTGCATAAAATAAAATGTTTATTCAAAAACATTTTGTAAATAGAATTTGTCTTCTGTGTAACAGAGAACACTTCACAGAGATGGAACAGTGGCTGTTAACAGTAGCATGTCACATGGTAGACTGTTAGAGTCTATCATCTGATAGTTTGTAAGTCAAATTATCACTCAAACCAGGTGTTGTCTACATAGTGAAATATGGAACATGGGTGCAGAATGAAGGAGAAGGTGGGCTGGTGCATTCAGATTGAGTGGGAAATAAAAAGAGAATCATGAAAGTGCAACCAATTGGAAGTATTGGTTTGTGAGTCAGTGAGTGGGAAATAGATTAAAATGGGTCACAGAGAGCAAGGGTATCTCAGCGTCAAAAAGCAGGCAAGAGTCCATCACCTCTGGAGGGTCTTACCCGTGTCCTGTTTAATCATACACACACTTGCACTTGGGCCCAATGTTTATACCAACTTAGTTATTTATCATCATGGACCCATGAAATGTGCCTTTCTTTCAAAAGAGAACACCTGAAGACTGAGAGGCAGCAGTTTCTAGTGTCTCTTCACTTTGTGAGTTAGTGGTCTAAGCTCCAGTAGCTTTGCCTGCAAAATAGTAACATAAAGAGCAAATACATGCTCTGTAAGGTACACTTGAAGGTTAAACATAACGCATAAAGGATTCTTGCTGTAGCCTGACACTAAATGTTGAATCATTATTAGTAGGTTGAAAAAAAAGTACATGTACTTTATTATTTAGTATATTGAACATGGAAGTTGAAAAGTGACTAAGATCTCAATAATTTCATCTTTTTTGCCTCCATTCCATTCCAACCTTAGAATCATTTTTAAATCTTTCTATGTTTTCTTTGGGAATACAAAAAAAAAAAAGATTATTATCAATAACTCTTTGAAATCCTCATGAGTTGTTTTAGTAATGGTAAACTCCCATCATTTCTTAGCAATCAACCATGACATCTTCTTAGAACAAATCAACAGTTGTTGCTCAAACAAACAGTGCCAGACATGTGCGCTGTCTTCTAATAATATTGTTAATTGTCCTTATAATCACATTTTATTCTTAACACAAACATGATTCAAATCGTTCTAATGACTGGTAGGCATGCTTTTATCATCTGATTTATCATCTTTAATCAATTAACACTTTTTACTATGTGTGTTTTCAACTTCTATTTAATCCTATTGCTACAGTTTCAGTTCAATTCTGATTATTTTCCTTTGACTGAAATATTCTTTTTGGGAGTGAGACCTAAACACAAGTAACAGACTAATGTTTTCATCTTCTTCCACTGTGGGGTCTGGGGAACAAATTTAAGTTGTTAACTTTGCATAGCAAAAGTTTGTTTTCCTCAACTGAACATTTCACCAGTTCATCTGATAAGATTCAACACAACATTATCAGAATGGAATTTGAAAGTAATGCCTTTGTAGTTTTGAAGAGAGCATGGGACTGAAAGACAAAGAATGTAAATAATTTCTAGATGCAAGCAATGCAAGAAAACAGATCTTTCTCTGGGGTTTATAGAATTAGTTACTGATACCAGAATTTTAGCAAATAAAACCATATAAGGTTTTTGAACCCCAGAACTACAGATCACGTGCACTTTCAGATTTACTGGACAATGTCAAAATAAGTTGTAGTGTAGTTGAGTCAATTTATGCTATCACCAACTAAGATAAGATTATAATTTGTTTGATCCACATTGATGATAACACTTAGCATTTCCCATCATTTCTATTTTTCCCAACACTTTGATTATTAAGGAAACACATGTGCGTTTTCACTATATTTAAAGTTTGTTCTAGCTGTCACAGGAAATTAGTGTAGTTATCTAGATGCAACATCCTGTTATTTACCTGCTTCAAGTGGAAAGAGGTCTTGGGATAAACAGTGAGAAGAAAGGCAAAGTTTTATAGCCTTATTTGGAAAACCCAGATTACTCTAATACACTGTTAATACAAACATGAGCATTTCATGCCGCCCTGTGGAAACTACAGATTTAATATAAACAATTAATATTTTAATGCTAGTTTTTCTGCAGAGGTAGAACAATTTTTATGTTTACAAGCAAACATAAAACATCACAAAGAACCTAAACAATCTTGGGTAAGAAGAAAAAAATTGGAGGTGTCACGCTATTTGACTTCAAACTACATAAAACATAATTTTAATCAAGTTGGCATTCTGTTACTGTGAAAGTTGATGCCTTTATAAATGGAACAAGAAAGAAATCCTGGACACAAAGGTACATGTTATTGCCAATTTGCTTCTGATTAATCCACCATAAGTACACAATGAGGAAAAGAATCCCTACTTAGGGAATGCCCCTGGCAAACTAGTTACTTACATGTAGAAACATGAAATTTGACTCATACTGGGAACAAAGGTCATCTTAGAACATATTACTTAAATGTAAGCCATGAAATTATAAAATCACTCAAAGACTCTCACATGGAAATCTCCATGGCATTGACATGACCTGAAATATTTTTGTATCTGATTTATAATCAAAGACTCCAAGACAGAAATAGACAAATGGGACTTCAAACTAAAAAATATTTCACAGTAAAAGAAACAATTAACAAGTATAGAAGAGGTTACAACAAATGTGAGATGAATCTCATGAAAACGTAGGACAGTGGGGAAAACATGTATTTTCAATAGCTGCTCGGGACAATTGATATTTATAGAGTGTCAAAGACCATCTCTTCAGGTACCAAAATAAAGAAGAATATTGAAGACCATCTATCTGTGCACCGGAATATCAAAGAGTAGCATGGGTATTAACTGGGGAACATGAGGGAGGGTGTAGATCCTCCTGGTAGCTGGAGACTCTGCAGAATTCCTCTGAGGGCAACTTTCCAGGTCCGAACTGACTGTTACTGGCAATGGCGTCTACTGATAATGGCAAACTGAGGGGCCAAAATTAAATTGCTGGTGGTGGGCCAGTGCTGATAGCTTCTGGGCCAAGGCTTATAGGTAGCATGTAATTGGAGGTGAGAGCTGATGGCTCCAAGGGGGGCTTCCACTGGTAGGGGCATGCAGGGGCTAGGGCTGATGGTTACTAGTGGGAGCTTCCACTGGTGGTGGCAAGTGTCTAAAAAAGAAAGGAAGGGCACACACACACACACACACACACACACACACACACACACACACACACACATCTTGGTGGATGGAACAAACCCCAAAGTGTGAGTTTCAACCCAACCAGTATATATATATATATATATATATATATATATATATATATATATATATATATATATATATATGCACATATGTACATTTGGTATGTGGAACAAACTCCAAAGAATGAGTTCCAACAACTTTATTGTTTCTCACACAGCATATATGTCCCAGTAAAATCTGTTAAGCAGTACGACAATCACAATGTGGTTGCATTCTATTTTTCTTTAACTGAATGATTATCGTGAGTATACACAAGGAAAACATGTTCTTCAACATCTTCACATGACCAAATGCTTTAAGTATTATGAGTAAGAAACAAACATGAAAACCACGTTATTTCCAAGAAGCCGCACACATTAGTATCTAAGCAACGTGCTGCATAGTCACAGAATGTAAGTAAGCAAGGTAATTTCTCAGCCAGCTTTTCTCTACTGGCAGGCTGCCATTTGTGGTTACAAAGAAAGAATCAACTATTCTAAAAAGTAATCTTTTAAAAATCTTAAAAGAATCACAAATCTAAACTTCTATATAAAAACTGTCAGCCATTCTCCTTTAAACCCTAAAGGTGCTCATCTATTCATCAATAATTTCTATTAAATCATATCAGGAAGCTGAGGGCAAAAATAAGTATAACAAATTAGTCACCTTGAATCCAGTTTCAGTGAGAGAGTCACATCACCTCGTACTAATTTGGGTATTGTCTTTACTCACCAACTTGAAAAAGTCCCTAGCTTTAGTATTAAGAATGTACTTTTCCTTAACTTCAAATTATTCACTAAGATTTTCTGCATCAGAGCCAGTAGCAAAAACATCTTTACCTAACCTTGCTGAACAACCTGTTTTTTCTAAATTCTTTCTGAGGATAGTGGCCACTCTTAGCAATCTACATCTGTTGATTATTTTCAAGTGTAGTGGTTGAATCATTAATCTGTTCCAGCAGCAGTGCCTGAAAGAGATTAAATATTGTTATTGTGAGTACCAGTGATGCTGTCCAGTGAGGGGCTGGAAGCACCCCTTATAGCACTCAGACACTTCATATGTTCGGAGGATTAAGAGGACCACAAGGGTAACAAGCTGAGCTATGTTCCATAACAGCGTGAAGTCCTCAGGACATGTAGTTCTTGGCCTCATCATGGGTATGCTAAACAATGGGCCACATTCCATGAGTTCTAGAGGTTTCTTTTTTTCTTTTTGCTGTTCCTTGTATGTAAACCTCAACAATGGAGAGACACATAAAATTGAATAGCTACCAACATATGGAACAAATATATCAACCACAGTTACTTTACAGATATAAATAGAAAGAGGTATCAGAAGACACATTGAAACACATAACTTTGTGTTGTTATTCTTTGCTCACAAGAAAGGCATACACCACCACAACCAGCTTTTAAGTAGAACTGTAAATAGTGGCTCTTTCTTAAGTAAATGAAGAAAAAATTGACCACAAGGTAAATTATTGACATATTAAAGAAATAAAAAAGATATAAGCACCCCACCCTGCTAGAACCTAGCCACAAAGATGTACTCTTGCCCTGGGCCATTGACACCTGGTCCTCCCTCTCCCATCCCCACCTCTTCCTGGCCCCAGGGCACACACCACTTTCCATTCCACACCTCCTCCCCCATCCTTGAGACCAGTAACAACCTGGGAACAGCAGGCCAGGTGAGAGCCCTTCACCCAGCTCCTGGCCTGATAGTGCCCAGGCGAAGGGTGCTCTCTGTCCTGGGCCACAGATGCCCAGTTCCCACCAGCATACTCCAGGGCCCTTCTAGGAGTCTGCACCACTTCCTGGGCTACATCTCTATCCCATCCTCTGTGACCTGCAATCACTTGAGAACAGCAGCCACCTTGGAATAGCAGATTGGCAACCATTGAGGAACAGCAGCCACCAAAGAGCAGCAGTGACCATCATGTAAGAGGAGAAACTGCCACCCAACAGAGACCAATAGCATCCACTGTGCCTTATTTCCTGGTCCTCCTCTCCACCTTTAATCTCAGTGACCAGCAGCCATTAGAGACTACTGTAGGCTCAATTTTCTCAACCAATATATTTTTAAGGAACTTATTAACTGAGCATAAGTCCCTTATAACCTGACTAACCTAAACGATAGAAAAAGAGTATTAAAGAATAACAAAACCAAAAGGATATCAGTTCTGAGGAATGATTCTCCTGGAGTAATCAGCAGGATTTCTTCTGCTGGAACCCGGAATAACCAGAATCCAGAACCTCAGCAAGAGCCCGGAGCCCGGAAGCCTTCCCTTGAGCAGGTCTCTCTAGGAGCTTCTCTAAGTGGAACAATGAACAGCCAAAACTATCCCATGTCTCCAAAGGCCCTGCCTCCAGTTTTGGCCTCATTTTTTTTTTTTTTTTTTTTATCTCCTCCCAGAGTCTGTTTACAGGATCTTTTCAGCTGGCAACAATCAAGCTCCCGCACAAGGTGGTTGGTCTTCTAGTGGATTAACCTCACCTGTTCTCACAAGAACGTTCTGATCCCACACTTGAGAACATAACAAAAACAGGTTTACCTCTCCATCAGACTACCAGCTCTCCCTGCTAACACCCAGGAAATCCAGAGGACTGCTACCATTGAGACCACCAGCTATACCTATAATTCTAGAGGCCAACAACCCTCAGGCACCACCAGGCTTGCTAACACCAGATTTTATATTTAATAATTGAAACAATGATAGAATAGAAAGTATCAGATATAAGAAGGTACCAGGCAGCAGATATTATATTGTAGAGGAGTTTATTTAATGAGCATGGGGGCAGAAGAAAAAGGGGGAAAAGGGTATCCCAGAGAGAGAGAGAGAGAGAGAGAGAGAGAGAGAGAGAGAGAGAGAGAGGAAGAGGTAGAGAGAGAAGAAAGTAGAGAGAGCGGGGATAGAGGAGAGAATAAGAGGGAGAGAGGGTAGAGTGAAAGGTTAGAGAGTGAGAGACCACATGGAGGGTCTGCCTTTTATATGTCCCTGGGCAGGGCCACACCCCAGTGGCAGGTAGGCAATGATATCACAAGTAGGCAGACTGAAGCAGAATCCTAACATTCCTACCTTTTCCTATAATTAAAAAATGAGGAACGTTGGATTGTTTTTATATAAGGTAAGTTAAAGTATATAAATGTAGATGAGGGAGAAAAGGGATAGAAAAAAAAAAAAAAACAGTAGCAACAAAATGTCCAGATTATATAATTAAGGGGAAGGAAAAGTTCTGCCCTGAAAGTTTAAGGTAGAAGGCATGCTATGTCAGCCATGTCCTGCAGCAGATAGGGAGTGAGGAGTGCTGGGGGAACTTGGAGCTGTTTGTCCCGGGCCTGGAGCACACCATTCCAGCCTTTTGCAAATGGATAAGGGGGGAAGTAATCATCTTAACTACGTCCTGCTGACAGTAAGGTGGCAATAGGGGGTTTAAAAAGGCTGAAATGTTGGTCAGGTTCAGAAAGAACAGGCTGTTGCATTTGCTGTCCAGGGTCTGAGAACATCTGCAGCTGGGAAGGGTAATGCAGGTCCAGCTGGCATGATTTCTGCGGTTGGGCGGGAGCACTGTGGGTAGCTGCTTTGATGATGTACCATATGTAGGAAGTCTGGCAGAATACTGTAATATATATGTGGGCAGAAGACAGAGTTAGTAGGTTAGGGAGAAAACTCCCTTTAGGTGTACATTTGAAACTCTTGGAGGAGCAAAGAAAAAAGGCTCTTGAGACAATGCTGACAATTCGTGAAAATTTTGGGAGAGCAAAGAAAAGGTCTGGATACGGGAACTTGCTTTCATTTAGCCAATTGCTGGAAATAATTAAAACAGTTTAGTTTTGGATCTGTCTAAGTTTGGTTACAGAGGCATGTATGCTTAGAAGCCCTTAAAGTGGGCGTAGGGATTTGAGATTCTCAGACGGCATCTCAGAGGAGCATGGAGAAACGGTGAATGGACTGTTTTTCATGGGCAGCAGTGGTGGCTGCAGACACAGAAGGGGAAGCAGAAACACCAGTAGCAGAAGCAGCAGTTTTGCCCGTTATAGGTTAGTGAGAAGAGAGAGTCAGTCGTGCAGACTGGGGTTGTCAGCTGGTCTCGGGTACAGAGAGGTGGCAACCAGGTAGTTAGGTGAGGGGAGTCCCAAAACCAGGGACAAGGGAGATGAATCCCACCCTCAGAGATATTCAATAGGTGAGAAACTTAGGTTTGGGGTTGTATTACTTATCTGGATTTCATTTGACCCGAGAGATGGATTTCCTGTCGCTCACAAGAATTATTTTAAGTTTAGAAAGGGAGATAAATTTTAGACACATGAGTATCATCACTGTTTCAAATCTACAGGGAAATACATATTGTTAGGTATGTACACATTGTAGGAAAAGGCAGTAGACGTACATATAGTCTAGTGGAAGATTGGGACAAGAACTTTATGTTAAAGCATGAAAGGCACAACGAGATACATTTTAAGAAAAATATAAACCAAAGGAAATTTAAAATCTTAGGCTTGAAACTATGATAGGATCATATAGTGGAATGTTTTTTATGGTTAGATTAATAAGCTAGAGCTCCAGTCATCAGTGTCAATGCTCTGAAAAAATAATACAACAATAGCATAGCAACAGGAAGAAATAAAGCATCTTTTAGACATATTGACCTTCATAACTTGCATTTACCAACTTAAAACACATTTTTAAAACACCTTCTTGGAAGCTTTTTGCAATAGGTTAAATTGCTGGGAGCAGTCACTGCCCTTAGTTGAAAGACTGGGAACAAGGTAGACTGTATATAGATTGACAGTTAAGCTTTTGTTTCCTCCATATGAAGGGGGCTGGGAAGGTACCTGAAGTCTCCCATGATAGAAACTGGCCATGTGTCTATGCAACCTGAGTATGAGTTTAACACAGGCGTATAGCAATTACCCTGTTTGGCGAGGCTGCTGAGCTTACGAGCCATCTGTACTCCACCAGGTTAAGGAGCTTGAAGGCTGGAAATGCTCACAGCTCTTGTGCTGGTTGAACCTCCAGTGACTAGGCACAGAGAACAAGCCTGCATGGGAGCAGTGACATCCATAGGCCAAATTTGCCAACAGACTAGGCCGTGAGATCAGTGTCCCATTCTGGTTGCAGCAGCTGTGAGACCATGTCTCCTTTTGGCTGCATCTGAAACAGGTCCCTGGCAGAGATGGCTCAGGCTGGACCCTGGTAGGAAGGGGCATGCAGACCTCTATTTCTTCCTCAGGGGCAGTGACTAAGGCCTGGAAAATAACTTGCTGTAGCTGAGTCTGTCGGGAAGGCTCCTGTCAGGTTTTAAACATTTTACCAGTCCTTATGTGGGGCTCAGGACACATACTCAGCCTTTTAATTAAAATGGCAATGAGACCACAGTCTTGTCTATCTTAAGAATATTTAAATAGACAACTTTGTCCATAGTTTATCTTACTACTTAAAGATTAAGACTTTAGGTGTTATCTCTGTTAAGTTGAAGCGTTACTACCACAAATACAGTCCAAAAGGAGCAGAAGAGTTTGTATGACCAATAACTTCACATTTAGAATCTTATGCTAAACATGGTTTAAGGCAATGATTTAAAATGTAATATTAAAAACAAGTGAATGTTAATACAGTAGAACATTATAGAATAACTTAAAAAACTGTATCAAACCCATTAGCCAGGAAGCCTGTAGTTGGATTCAGGTTAGCTGATGACAGGAGAAAGAGCATTTATCTTGTTAATTTGAATAGAGCTTTATAATTTTGAAATTAAAAAAAAAAAAAAAACATACACACTTGGTACAGCTGTCAGTTGCTGGTCACTATGTGAAGGTAAATTCCAACCCTTGACTTCCCTAGCCCGCGCTTTGGCAGGTGGGGCTCAGGGAGTAGGAGCCATGCATTCGCATACACACTGAATCTTCTAGCCGACCTGCAATGGGAGGGGGAGGAGCCAGGCCACCGGAAGGAAGCTAGTGGTCATGTAGCCAGATGCAGATGGGAAAAGCAGCACCCTCAACATGGCAGCTACCATGCCAATTAAAAAACTCAGGGTGGCTGAGCTGTAGCAGAGATAGGGAAACAGAACTGCAGCAGCCCTGCCCAGTCCTGGTTCCATGGGGTTTGGAGGACAGGAACAAAACGAATAGAGACATGCCTTGGGTAGAGGGTTGTAGAGCGGAGACTGGCGTGACAACAGGGCAGGTAGTCAATGCAGCTGAATAGAGGCCAGCGGGTACGGCTGGCAGAATGAACGGGGTCCCACGGGATGGGACATTATTAGTCTCCCTCAGAATCAAAATACTAAGGCTGAGGCAATACGCGCAGTCTGGGGGTCTTGGTGTCCAAGCTGGATGCCATAACCCCAGAAGTCCACGGTGGATGGAGGAGGGGTAGGATTTACAGGTACTTTAGGAGGCAGTCAGGCAGTGGGGGTGGAGGGAGTACAGCCATGCAGACAGTGGTGAAGAGATACCTGCTTTCTGGGCCCCTTGAGAGAGCAAAGAAATTTGTCTAAGCTTATAATCATGGTCTGAAGGCAGGGTTTACACAGGAATAAATGGAGCTATAGAGTGAGGTTTGTTTTTGTTTGTTTGTTTATTTGTTTTGTTTTTTGTTTTTTGTTTGTTTGCTTTTTTTTTTTTTTTTAGAGTGAAGTTTGTACCACAAGAAAATTATTGTGGGAAGTGTGTTAGATAGAATGAGTTCAGTAGAAAGGAATCCAGACTTAAGACAGTTCTGGAAGAGCCTTCCCAGTATGGGCCACCAATTTTATATTTAATAATTAAAGCAACTATAGAATAGAAGGTATCAGATATAGGAAAGTACCAGGCAACAGTTATTAGTTGTAGAAGAGTTTGTTAAATGAGCATGGAGGGAGAAGAAAAGAAGGAAAGGGGTACGAGAGAGAGAGAGAGAGAGAGAGAGAGAGAGAGAGAGAGAGAGAGAGAAAGTAGAGAGATGGGGGAGGGTAGAGGAGAGAGGGTAGAGTGAAAGGCTAGAGAGTGAGAGACCACATGGAGGGTCTGTCTTTTATAGGATCCTGCACAGGGTCACACCCCCCCCCATGGCAGGTAGGCAATGACATCACAAGTAGGAGGACTGAAGGAGAATCCTAACACCAGGCACAACCAAATGGCTAAACGTCAGTGTAAAAATACAAGCAAGGCCTGGAGAGATGGCTCAGTGGTTGAGAGTGCTGGCTGCTCTTCCAGAGGTTTTGAGTTCAATTCCCTGCACCCACATGGCAGCACAAAACTGTCTGTAGCTCCAGTTCCAGAGGATCTGACACCCTCTTGCTGATATGTAGGCAAATACCAATGAAAAGAAAGGAAGAAAGAAAGAAAGAAAGAAAGAAAGAAAGAAAGAAAGAAAGAAAAAGAATATGAGCAACAAGGAGAGGGCCATATAGCATCACAAGAACCCAACTATTCTACTCAGCAAGACCTGGGCACCCTAATACACATGAAGCACAAGAAAATGACCTTAAAGCTGCTGCTATGAACATGATAGAGGACTTGAAAGAGAAAAATAAATCCCTGAATGAAATGCTAGAAAATACAATCAAACAAGTGAAGGAGTTGAGTAAATCCCTTAAAGAAATACTGGGAAACACAGTCAAATGGGAGAAGGAAGTGAATAAAACTCTTCAAGACCTGAAAATGGAAATAGAAGCAATAAAGAAAACAAAATCTGAGGCAATCCTGGAGATAGAAAACGCAGGGAAAAGGACAGAAACTATAAAAAAACAAGTACTGTCAACAGAGTACAAGAGATGGAAGAAAGACTATCAAGTGTAGAAGAAATAGATACCTCAGTCAAAGAAAATATTAAATCTAAAAAGTTCCTGACACAAAACATTCAAGAAATCTGGGACACTATAAAAAGATCAACTCTAAGAATAATAGGAATAGAAAAAGACTCCAAGCTCCAAGGCCCAGAAAATATTTTCAACAAAATCAAATAAGAAAACTTCCCCAACCTAAAGAAAGAGATGTCTATAAACATACAAGAAGCTCACAGAACACCAAATAGATTGGACCAGAAAAGAAAATCCTTCTGCCACATAATAATCAAAACACTAAATGTACAGAACAAAGAAAGAATATTGAAAGTGAGAAAGGAAAAGGCCAAGTTACATACAAAGGTAGACCTATCTGAATTACACCTGATGTCTCAAGAGAGACTCTAAAAGCAAGAAAGGCCCGAGCAGATATCTTACAGACACTAAGAGATCACAGACATCATTCCAGACTAGTACACCCAGACAAACTTTTAATCACCATAGATGGACAAAACAAGATATTCCAAGGCAAAACAAATTTAAAAAATAACTCTGCTGCCCCCAATTTGTTCACTTCTCCTTGGTAGGGAAGCCTGGCAGCAGCACACAGAGGAAGGGGAAGTAGTCTATCTGAATGAGACCTGATAGGCTGTGGTCATATGGTGGGGGAGGTGGTCCCCTTCTGTCAGAGGTCTAGGGGAGGTGAATAGGACAAAAGATGGGGGCAGTGGGAAGATACAAGTGAGGGTATAACAATTATGATGTAATTTGAATAAATTATGTAAAATATCTATCTACAAATCCAGCCATACAGAAGATGTTAAAAGGAAAATTCCAACCCAAGGAGGCTAACTATAACCAGGGAAACAGAGGACATAAATAATCCCACAGCAGCAAAACCAAAAGAAGAGAAGAATACACACACCATACACACATACTCTACCACCACCAACATCGAAATAACATAATGTAACAATCATTTGTCATTAATAAAACTCAACATCAGTTGACTCAGTTCCCCAATAAAAAGATACAGACTAACAGAATGGATGTGAAAACAAGATCTACCAATCTGTTGCATACAGGAAATACACCTCATCAATAAAAATAATTATTTCAGAGTAAAGGGATGCAAAAAGATTTTCCAATTAAACGGACACAAGAAGCAAGCTAGAGTAGCCATTCTAGTATCTAATAAAATAGACTTTTAAGCAAAATTAATCAAAAGAGATGTGGAAAGATACTTCATACTTACCAAGGGAAAGATCTACCACAATGAACTCTCAATTCTGAACATATATGCCCTAAATGCAAGGGTGCCCACATTCATAAAAGAAACACTACTAAAACTGGAACCAAGCATCAAACCCCACACATTAATAGTGGAAGGAGACTTCAACACCCCTCTCACCAATGAACAGATAATTGAGACAGAAACTAAACAGGGAGATATGAAACTAACAGAAGTAATGAATCACATGGATGTCATATATATCTACAGAACATTTAATACAAACACAAAAGAATATATCTTTCTCACAACCTTCTCCAGACCGCATGGTTGGTCACAAAGCAAATCTCAACAGGTAAAAATTGAAATAACCCCTCATAGCTTATCAGACCACCCTGGATTGAAACTATATTTCAACAATAACAAAAAAAACAAGGGAAAAACCCTACAAACTCATGGAAACTCTCTAATCAATGACCACTGGAACAGAAAAGAAATAAAGAAATTAGTGTCTTTTTAGAATTTAATGAAAATGAAGGCACAACATACCCAAATTTATGGGCCACAATGAAAGCAGTGCTAAGGGGAAAGTTCATAGTACTAAATGCCTTCATAAAGAAATTGGAGAGTTCTCAGACTAGCAACTTAAAAGCAGACCTAAAATCTCTAGAACACACCCAAGAGGAGTAGATGGCAGGAAATGCTCAAATCTCACTCAGTAGGGGAAATAGACTCGTCAGTGGAACACGTTGAAGAGAGGGAATAGGTTAGGGGAAATGAGGGTGGAGATCATATATATAGTGAGCAGGGGCAAGGTGTGACAGAAGGTGTGTAGAGAGGAGCAACTATGGGATAGGGAACCTCTTAGTCAAGTAGGAGACCTACAACAGGGTGGGCTCCTGGGAGGATATGATAGTGACTCTAGCTGAAATCGCTGGTGGCCCGAGCCATGTAGACTAGATAGTCCACCCTCTAATCAGCCAGGAATCCTGGTGGAGAGGGGAACACCAACCCATTTACAAAAATTTCCATCTGGAATTTACTCTGCCTTCAGGATATGCCAGGATTAAGATAGAACAGAGATCAAGATGAATGTGAAACTGATGCCTGGCCTAACCTGAGACTGACTCCATGGTAAAGAGAGCTAACCCCTGACACTGTGGATGATGTTCTACTGTGTTTGCAGACAGGGAACCTAGTGTGGCTGTTTTTTGAGAGGCTCTGCTCAGCAATGGATGGAAACAGAAACTGTGACTCATAGCCATACAATGGGCTGAGGGAGTGTAGGGAGTTTTGCAGAAGAGTGGAGAAAGATAGAATGACCCAGAGGCCACAGGAGCTGCACAACAAGACCAAAGTCCCAACTAACCTGGGCCCCGAAGCACCAACTGTAGACCAGGCATGGACTAGACCTAGATCCTTTGCACATATACATGCAATGGGCAGATTAGTTCCCATGTTGGCCCTCAAGAAAGGGGATGGGGCTTGTCTTTTGGTCCTTTTTGATCCCTTCACCCTGGTATGGCTGCCAGGACATTGGGAAAGAGGGAATAAACCATCTGATTAGGGGCTTTCTTTTGCAGCAGTGGGAGGAGTGTCTTCCCTTTTCTTAGGGGCAAGGGAGGGAGATGGGGGATGAGGGAGGGATGGAGGAGAGGGAGATTAGATTGAGATGTAAAGTGAATAACTTAAAAAAAGAAATAAAAGAAAAAGATACAAGCACATAGTTGTTAAAAAGGCTTGCATCTAGAACATGTGGTTATGTAAGACAAAATGAAAAGCACAAAAAAGAAAACACAATAGAATATTTAGCAGAAAGGTTGAACTGTACAAACAGAAAATTTACACAACCAACCAACATTTTAAAATATGCAGTTCCACTTGTAACATGGGGCAAAATTAAACCAAACCATTACAGCAAAGTGGCCTGGAAAAACTAGAAAATACGATAATACTATTCTCCAGGATAAGGACCAAGCAAAATAGCTCTTATTTTTATGGATTGTATTACATTAAATTGACTCAATTAAAAATAAAAAGTATGTTGACATTATCCAACAAAACTGAAAGTTTATGAGCTTTGTGGTTTGCTTATTCTACTGTTGGAGAGTGTCCCCAAAATCCATGCTCATGAGCACCAGTGATGCATGTTCAAGAACAGTTAAAGCAACATCGTTCAAAAAGCCCCTCTACAGAAAAATGAATAAATAAATTTTAATTTAGTCATAAAAGGCATTTGTATATAATACCAAAAATGAACTACTATTACTCACAAGAACCCAAATGAATCTTATAAACATCCCACTGGCAAATAAAAGATACAAAGAAATGCAGATGGTATGAGTAAAGCCCAATTGAGGAGCAGTGACTATGACACACCCAAGATGGCACACAACCCAATTGAGGAGCAGTGACTATGACACACCCAAGATGGCACACTGCCTTTCATCACTTTTCTATAAAAATACAAAAAATTTATTTTTTGAGAAAAGAATCTCTCATCCCTGGAGCTCACTTTGCAGTCTACTCTGACCTTGAATTTAAGCTCTTCTTGCCTCAGCTTCCCAACTGTTTAGCACTTGCAAACCATCTTTATGAAGCCCTTCGCATATTTTATAATTTATGGGTTCTACTTTCTTTATTGGGGCATTTCTACCACACTTAACTTTGGAATTATGTGTCATTTAGTTCAGAGATAATATTGATCACAATTATATTTTCCAAGCATCACCACCAATACATTTCCTGTCATTTATATATTTATTGCAACGTGTCATTTCTCTCATAGTTGACATTTACATTTCTCTGCTTCATACTGGTTAGAGTGCTGGTACTCCGCTATTCTATTTTATCTCTGATGTTGGGTCCTCTTCATTTTTATTCTCTTGGGACAACCACCTTTGGAACTTACTCATAGTACACGAGAAAGCCTGAAGCATCTACATCCCAGATGTATTACTCTGAGTTCATATGTTGGCAGGACTCCCCAGCTGATTGCCAGAAAAACCCACTAGATATGTGAGTGAGAAAGATTTCAGATTGTGAATCTCATCCACTGAGTCATGCCTAGTTTCACTGTCTGAGACCCCAGGAATCACAGAGTGGAAAGCACCTAACTTGTGCTGCCCTTTCTTAATCCTATTCTTTGGAATTGGAAGTGTAATACAATGAAGTTTGATTTATAGCACTCATCTGGAGTAACATGTGAAGCATCCTAGATATGACTGTAAGACAGTTACATACCAGCAGCTGAGGGCATCAAACACAATCAAGAATATTTCCACTGATTCTGGCACTAGGCAGAATATAAAAGGCAAAGTGAGTTTCCAAGAGAATAACATTAAGGTATTAGAGTTTTGATGATACTCTCTGAAGCTATGAAGGAATGACATGTTTTATTGGTTGCTGTAGAATGCTGATACTTGCACTTGGCAGTGGGAGGTTTAACAATGCTGCATCCTATTGCAGTGTGGATAATAGGATCCATGGTAATAAGTTTTGAAGTAACTAAGGAGACTGCTACAAAGATGACTGAAAGAAAATGTCCTCTCCACATTGCCATGACAGTGAAAGATCATCATGAAAAGAAGAAGTGGTTAAATTATAAGGATTAAGAGCTTCATTACTTCATTCCCACATTCTCTAGAAATCAAAAGAATATAAATTTGTCAAAAATCACAGTGCAGGGAGATGAGATACTTTGATTAAGACCTCAACATTTCACAAAGCAATTTCCTTATAGATCCCTCTAAAGATACAAAAGCTCCCCTGAATTGAGATGCCTTGCAGATTTTCTACAGTAGGACTTCAAAGAATTAGAAAACTCAGTGGAAGTTTAATGAGGTACCAAGGTAGAACGTCTTGTCTTGATAGAACATGTTGGCATGGCTTTTGTCTAATTATGTGACTTATAAATTGGTTCATAAATGATAGGGTAGATGGATCCATCAGGAAAGTGCTCACATCAAGAGCATTAAATCCTGAGTTTGATTCGCAACACCTGTGTAAAAAAGCTAACCACATCCCTAATACCAGCAATAGTATGGCAGGAACAGTTGAATTCTTAGAGCTTCGAGGCCAGCAAGTCTAGCCTAATTTATGAGCTCCAAGTGAACCAAGGTTGTACTCTGGCCTACACATGTATGTGCTTACACCCTGTGTATGTGTCTACACCCACAAAACTATGTGCATCTGTGTACCCACACATATACAGACACAAGAACAACAAGAAAAAGAATTTAAAATACCAAAGATTAAAGTATAACAAATAAATCAACACATGAGAAATACTCGAGGTTATTTTTACATTGAGTTATTTTGAACAGAAAAGGGGGAGAGTACACATTTTAAAAGTGGGGTTTTAGAATTCCAAATTCCTGTCAATGTCCAAAAAGCTACATTGAGGAAATATTTCAGTTATAATAGCAACAATTTGCTATGTACAGGGACAGGGAGGATTCAGAGGTACATCCTGGAAGCACAGAAAATATTTTCTAAGTACAGTGTAAAAAATGTTATATATCTGGTTCATTTTATAATTTTACATATATGAGGTTTTTTTTAAACATATATGAGTGTTGAGTCTCCTGGAACTGGAGTTACAGACTGCTGTGAGCCACCATGTGGGTGCTGGCACTAGAACATGTGTCTTCTAGAAGCAGAGCTAGAGCACTCAACTGGTATGTCATCTCTCTTATTTAAGCCCCCAGCATGTACAGATTTATTATTTATGCCTGGTGAAAGGATTATTGAGAACTTTGAACACTGACTCAGATTACTGTTCAGACACTACAGTACAATGTTTCACAGAGGCTGAAGCTTCCGCCAAGGTTTTTGTGCCTTTCCAAATATGTTAATAGGCATTGTCTTCAAATGAAAGCTCCTCTGGATAACATCAGACAGTAAGTCATTACAATACTCTTTTGTCGTAAACTTCATATTCATGTCTAGCCAAAAGAAGTATTAAAAAGAATTACTAATGTATCTGAGAATCTCGACATTGCAAATCGGAAGAATGTGTGTTTGTAAGGCAAACTGGTGCAGCCTCTTACGCTCCAGCTAGAAATGATTTTGATATTATATCAGTCGCTGGATGGTCACTTTCATCAGCATTACGCAATGGAAGTAATTTGAAATTTGACTTACAAAGTTTTAATGAAGTGTTTCTTTTTAAGTGATTGAAAAAATACTTATTTTTATTTTATTTGTGCTTTGCTTGCAACTGTGCCTGTGTATCATCTGCGCACAGTGCCACGGAGCTCAGGAAAAGGTATCATGTGCCCTAGGACTGTAATCACCAATGGATGTGAGTTGGCAAGGGGGTGCTAGGACTCAAACTGTGGTCTTCTGAAAGAGCAGCCGGTACTCCTAAGTGCTGAGCTGTCTCTGCAGCCCTTCTAAGTGATATTTTACCAAGGGTGCCCATGTTTTGCTTTCCATCACAAGACAGGGACATATCAGTAATTAGCTTATACTGTAATTCAATAAATAAAGTAACCATAATGTAAAACATAAAAGTACAATTCATGAAAAACAAGAAAAATTTAGAGAATGAATCCATATATTATGCCTTTTGAGTTAAACTCAGTAATGATTTGGAGTTGGTGGAGGTTTAACAAGTTATGTGAAAGTGTCCATTGAGCAGGACAAGGAACATGAATCACATAAGGAATTTTAATATTTCACTATATTGAATCCTAGAAACTGACCCACTGTTAGATGTACATATTGTTAATAAGAGGTTTAGAAAGCTTAGGCGTTTCAATGATATCTCCTTTAATCAGATATTTCCTTCATTTAATCAAAAGAAGGGTGGCTACATCTACTTGAATCTCAGAGGTACCACAGGCTTAAAGGCACTGGGCTGCAATTGTTTCTCAGCAGGAATCCAAAGAGAACCTACACTGCTGCCAGTATTATCTTTGAGAAGATCCCTATTTTCAGTTGCTGATAGAGTATGTACTTAGTTCAGATGTTTGTTAACAATATTAATGTGTAAGGGTAGGATTCCACAAAATATCTCCCATCCCATATAAACATGTCCATTGCTGTGGTCTTGCTTATGGAGCTCGTTCTTTCTTTCTTTCTTTCTTTTTATTATTTTTTGTTTAACCTTTAGGTGTTTATTGTGAAACAATTTTTAAAAATACACACTATGTATTAAACAGCATGGGAGTACATATTTTCCCCAAATTCATGATGTATTCAGCAAGTCAGATCATGTTAAAGGTCATGACTTACATCTTACGAAACTTACACCAGATAAAATCATATAGTATATCGGTCTATATATGGTCATAGGCTATCAAGTCTCATCTTGGTAGCCTGCTTCTTCTTTCTTTCTTTTCTTTTCTTTTTTTTTTTTTTCAAGACAGGGTCTCTCTATATTAGCCTTGGCTGTCCTAGACTCACTTTGTAGACCAGGCTGGCCTAGAACTCACAGTGATCCGCCTGCCTTTGCCTACCAAAAGCTGGGATTAAAGGCGTGCGCCACCACGCCCGGCTTGCTTATCCTTTCTCTGAGTGCCACCAGGCCTCCCCACCAAGGGGAAGTGGTCAAATATAGGGCACCAGAGTTCATGTCAGAGTCAGTTATGGAGCTGTTTCTAAGAGAAACTGTTTTATAACAGGCTTCCTGGTATTCTAACTCTTCCATCTTTCTGCCCCTATTCAGCAATGTTCTTTGAGATATAGAACTGTGATACAGATGTATCTATAGGGGCTGGGATACTTATGATGTGTGAGGTATTTGGCATCTCCTGGAGAATATGTATTATTGATTGTTGGTGTAGAGTAGTCAGTCCTGAAATAGCAGATACACAACACACGCACACACACGCACATATTCATATGTCACCATAATAATAAAAAAGAGAATATAAAGGAGAGCTGGTGGTAGTTTGGAGGATCTGGTTGAAATGCCGAAGGGAAGAAAGTGATGTAATTTTACTTCAATTAAAATGTAATAATATAAATATACATGTGGTTTTTCTATTAGTGTTGTCAATAAAGAAATTATCTCCCTAAGTAAAGTGTGCCATGAGAAAAGGCAGCCACTTACCTGGCATTTGAACCAATCATCATGAATTTCTAAAATGACAAATTATTTTGAAATTACAATGATTCTGATGAACCAAGGCCTGGTGTTTTCATTCTAGTGATCAGGAAGTATAGGCAGAAGGTTAGAAAACCTGGGCCACATAGAAAGGTCTTTCCCAGAAGCAGCGCAAAGACATGTTAGATAAATGGTGCTACAACTGATACCATTTAGCTGTCAATGAAGTGAATAAGTTGGTCATTCTTAATCTTAGCATTTTCTGGCTATTGAGTGCTCCAGTATTCTTTGGCTTACCACCTCCCAGGATGACACTTTTCTTAACCTGCTGTGAATATCGTTCTCCTTAAATCAGGATGTACACTTCTTCTCAGAGTAAGAGACATCCATTTGTTTACTTCAGTGCTTTGCATGTCGTGTAAACAGACACAACTGATACAACAGATGCTTTATTTAGTCACACACACATACACACACACACACATGTGCACACACGCACTTCTACATATTTCCATGAGTGGTCATGTATATAGCTGTAAAATAATGTTTTGTTTTCAAAAGTAGAAAATTTGAAAGTATTCTCTAAGATCAAGTCAATGCATTGGAAATAAATAAAATGACATAGATATTTCCCATTAATAAACATCCTGGTAATCTTTCAATATTATAATAGAACACTCAAATAGTACTTAGTTTTACAAAGGATAAAATTCAAATAAATACTTCAAACTCAACCCATAGGAAACGATGAATGCAACTAATAGAAGAAAATGCATACCTTTACTATTGTCATTACTAAGGAAAAAAAATAAAGGAGCACTAACTTTTGAGGATAAAACTATTGAAATCATGTAAAATGTAAGCACTAGTAAGACTGGAGATTTACAAAACTTAAAATAAAGATATCAGCTAGATTAATATCAAAGTTGTTGTTGAAATGACCGGTAAAACCAGGAATCTGAAGTAACACTAGCAGAGGAAGAGCAGATGAAATGAGGGGTGAGCACAGCATGCATGTTGGCAACGCATCTCCCGTGGAAACCAAATGACATCCACCCGGGCACGTCATGGGTAACTGTTTGATGAAGTGGAAATCTTTAATATCCAACAGAAAAAGGTAGTAGAATTAAATAACTTTACATATTAGTTTCACTGGCTGAAGCTTTGTTCAAATAGTTGGTAAAACGTCTTTCTGGGTGTGTTCCAGAGACTGTTTCTGGAAGGTATTCTTGTGTTACTCTTTTTATAGATGTAAAAATCACCTTATATGTGTATGTAGTAATAAATAAGAAAAAGGGGGGCATGGTTTGGAGAGAGAGCAAGGAGTGGTATGTGGTTTGAAGGAAGAGAAAGCAAAGGGAGAAATATAATTATATTATCTCAAAGGTTGAAAGAAACACCACCTTAGGGCATCTTCTGAGGTCCTGAACACGGCATGGTGGGGAAGGGAGGGCTGGCTTTCAAACTTGCTTAAGCTGGGCCATGCATTGATCCTGCTCTGGGGCCTCGGTGTACCAGAGGTCTCTGACTGTGCGCTGAGTATTCCATCTCCGACACCCCTGTTCCCTGGCCTTCCATTTGACTAGGCCTGTATTGCTGGATTCCTTGGGCCTCCAACTTCCAGGGGCAGACTTTTTTGAATTTCGCACCCTATTTACTATCTCTTCTTGGCTTAGACATTCTGAACCCCGTGTACATGGTAAAGCTTGTGTGCTTAGAATAGCTGATTGTTTACAAGAGGTGAGAAAGGCCTAATACTATCCATGAGAGTAGGACCTTGTAGGATGGAGCTCTGACTCAGGTTTCAAGCCTCACCCGCTCACACTTTTGATCTTATGTGATTCCTGGTCTCAAGTTACATATTTTAAGACAGCACTATTCTATTTGAAGATTTGCTTATGTTTATTTCATGGGTGTGAGTGTTTTGTCTGCATGTGTGTATGTGAATCATGTGTGATCCCGGTGCTTGCATGTCCAAAAAGGCCAGAAGATGGCATTGAATACCTTGGAACTGGAGTTTTCAGGTTATTGTGAGCTGCTGTGTGGGTGCTGAGAAGCTAATCTAAGTCTTCTGCCCCTAAAATAACATTATTAATGTGACTCTTCTTATGAAAATAATTCACAGGGGACAGAATATGGTGAAATTTCAAAGTATTTGATTTCTCCTAGGCCATTTTATCTTTTTATAAATGAAAGCATTGGAATTTTGTGGGGGAATTTTTCCTGCTATCTCTGCTTATCTGTGTGATTTCTTCCTGAGAAATGGATCTGTCCTATCTGTGCTGAGCTTTTAATGCTCATGTCCAGAGTCTAGCACATAGCTAAACACACAAGAGTGGAGGGGAAGGTAACGAGAGTTCTTGGTTCTCAAATCCACCCTCTTTGCCAAAGACAGCATTGGCCTACATCATGTGGTCTCTGCCAGGTAGAAGCAAAACAGAACAGACAGCTCTGAAATAATTTTTACCTGCATTACCCAGATACCTAAATAATTTAAATAAATTACTTTCTTTAGTTTTTAAAATCATGGTGTCCTAAAATTAGTTTTAGTTCTCATACTCAAAGATCTAGACGATCAAAGAAATATAATGGTTTCAAAAAATTCACAGTCATAAAATCAGTGAGGAAAAAAACACATAAAAATTCAGCTTATCTAAATCCTAGCTAAGTACTTTTTCCCAGCGTCACCTGTCCTTGTATGAGAACCTGAAAACTAACCTGTGACCATGTCACATAAGAATTTTGTAGCTTTCAAAACTCTGTTTTTGAAATGAAATTGTACTTGGTTTATCAAATTCACTTAATCATCAGAGTGCAGTTTGTTTATTATTTCTCCGATGATTAAATGAAAGAGAATCCTCTGATGAATTTGTGACTTAATTGCTTTGCGGCTCATTAAGTAAAGCATTTGTCATTGTTTTATGTAGCCCAGTTGGAAAATCATCATTTGGAAATTACTATAGAGGCTGATTTTAGTGTTAGAAACACAGTATCATTAATGTTTTCTTGGAGATAATAATAATAGACCATTTTCAATTTGTGTTAAATATTTTAGTTGCTTTCCAGAGTTGAGCGTATAGTCCTGTCATGCACGTAAGATGCTTCCAATGTATATTTAATTTGCTGACCTAAGTACTGCAGACCTGAGATTTTCTCCCTATTACATTCAGACTTTAAAGTTACTCTTAATATGTGAAGCTCATAACTTCAAAATCAGTACTTAAACTTTGATCTCTGTATCCTATATTTTGTTTTAAATACCTAGTTTATGTTTGTTGGCTTGTTTGATTTTTTTCCCCCATGATTTCCCATTTGTACTCAAATTAACCTACCACCACTCTGAAATCACTGTGAGGCTCCATACATAATCTTCTATAGTCCTTGCTCCCATCCTTTCTTTTCAACATCTTCTTTACCTGAGCTAAGAATTTTGGAGTCATCGCTACTTCCTTTATCTCATAGTATTCAATCTTTCTCTTTAAATGACTCACTGTCTTCATCTCTGAAAGATCTCGAGAATTAATCACACTTTCCTAACAATTGTATCACGCGTGTGTGGTGTTCCCTATATGCAAACAATTGCAAACTTAACCAAGTAACAAAGGTTCTTCTCAGGTGTGTGCGTTGTCTTCCTGCTGTCTGTCCTTCAGCTACTAATGCCGTTTGGGACTATTGTTCTTCAAGGTGCTCTTTATGTATCTAGTACTCCTTTGGTTTAGAATCACTTAGAAAGAGTAAAAGATGCAAAAGAAGGTTTGAGGGCACATTCCCAAAACTATGATTTTATTTTCATCCGACTGGCCACCTTCGAATTATCTCATTGCACACTGCTGTCCTTCCTGCCTTCTTAGTTTTCCTAATTTGTACATTTCTTAGTATCACTTTCCTGCTTAGCCCTATGTTTGTGATATCGTTTGTTCCCGAAGTATTTTTAAAAAAACATCCTACAATTTGTTAAATCCTAGAAAGTATTCAAACTCAAGTTTATTCATTAAAGTCCCTGGCACAAGATCTCTTTTAACTTGAAAATGATGTCATGGTCAGTTCTATCTGTGTTAGTTTCTGATTTATTTTTTCTTGTGTGTGTTTTCATGATAATTCCTTCATACCATGAAAGTTATTCTAGGATAGAGGGAAAATGAGACATACAAACTTTGGAAATAACGAAGGTTGAATGGAAAAGAAACTTGGAATATTAGTGTTAGGAAAAGCATCTTTCAGTACCCTACTTTATAGGTAAGGCTCTGGACGAGTTGTGAGAGAAGGCATTATTATTATGCTAAGAAGCTGCATAATACATAATAGGAAGTTTCAGAAGATACGTATAGAGCCAAGTATTTGCATGGAAAATTTGTTAGAATTTTGCTTCTGTATTTTTTCTGCTATTAAAATTTCCATTGTGATAGTATGTTCTGAATGGAGTTTCTGATCAGGTCAGTGGAGAGAATGGACTAATTATCTGAGTCTTTCTGGTTTATCCTTAGATAGGTTAGCTGACTTTCTTGGTGAAAGTTACTCTGTTCTGATTAAAGAGAAAATGGTATTTCCTGGCAGCCCACCACCCACGAGGCATTCCTCAACCATGCTAACCATGGGGGTCAGCATCTTTTCTAGTGTTGCTGTTATCAGTTGGCATGACATTTGTGGAGTTGTCTTCTAAGAAGAGATTTCAGTCTAGCCTCTTAGTTGAAATCTAAGTGCTGGGAGTTCAGCTTTGAACCCCCGCAAGTTCTGTTCTTCATGACAAATTTGTAACAAGCTATTTAAATATATGGCTGAAAGGGACATTAATGGACTGAAAGGTTACCCTTCAAGGAAAGTGAGTTTAAAGAAAGCATTCTGCCTTAATGGAACTTTACAACTTGAAATATCATGCTTGCCTGTCCACTAAGTACACTTTAATCTCTAACTACTTCTGATTACAAAGCAAATGAGGGTTCTATTATAAACTAAGTGCTTCAACATTTTGAGAGCAGCAGACCCTTTGGCCCCATGGGCACATTATTTTATTGTTTGTCCTGGTCTCCCTCAGAAGGCACACACTTCTGCATAGTTGCAGCCTAGGCTCCACTTCCTTCATAGCCCATGTCAATCTGCCTACTGTCACGGCTTCTTGAAATTTTAATTCTGACAGCGTCTGTTATTTTACACCATCAGGGCAGTGCCAGGGGGTGTGAGATCTTGAGTTGGGAGCCATACCTAGGCTTGCACCTTGTTACTTGGCTTGCCAAGCAACCTGAGATATGTCTAACTTCCTTGACTCCCTACTTCCTCATGTGACCTTCAGTTTCTTTGGTTCTAAGTACTGGTCCCTGTGGGGAAATAGTCCATGAATGTGCTTCCAGACTGCTTATCAGTGACTAGAATATTGTAGGCTTTCTGTAATAGATGTCTATTAGTGATCTCAAGACAAATTCTTCACCTTCTATCTTAAGTGATGCAACAGAGCTATTCCTCTGTGGAATATGAAAGTGGTCAGGAGGCTCATGATATTTCCTGTGGCAAAAGTGCATGATATGGACTACCAAACATTTTATTTTATACAGTTCCTGTGCATATAGTAAGTTACCATGATAGTCCTAGTTCTGTGAGACGTATATAAAAAAAGCCATTTAACAAATGAGAATAATGATGCCTCAAATGCCAATCTTGAAAGCTCTCCTTAGATTAAAAGGAAGGAAGTGTTCAGAAAGGAAGTATTATTCTCTGTGTAGCATGACCATAGCTACCACACTGCACTGGATGGGATATTTATAGTGACTGTCATCAGATTTTCTTGAGCTTGGCCATACGAGTGTAGCTATGTTCTCAAAATTAAAATATAAATGTACTCAAATTCCTAATATTTGTCAAGCATACTTCTAGGAAGTTTTCATGAAATTACATTATGTAATCTGTGCAGCATCTATATGGAGATGTGACATTTCCACTGTGTACAAATGGATATTCAACTTGCCTGTGGCACATGGCTGGTAAGATCCTCACCATGGGGTGCCTAACCCCAGTAGATACATCTACACCACAACTCCTATACCTAATGTCCAAGGAACATACTGGAAGAAAAGACAGCAAGATTGTAATGTGAGAAGACCATCTGCAGAGGCCAATATTCATCAGCTAGCAGATAGTAGCTTCTGTATGTGACAGAGCCACACCTATGAAATCTAAGCAATATAGCTACATAAAGAAAAACTGAATCATGGCACTATCACTTCATGTATCAACCTGGGAGCAAGAACTACCCCAAAGTTCTACCTCTAGATTAAGAACAATTAGTGGTTACTGAGAGAGGAAGATTTAATTTTCTTCATGAATGAGGACCCTGGTAGATTTTCCAATCCTAAATAGTCAGCCCCAAATTCATGTGCACAGGAGCAATGCTAAATAAACTTACTAGGTTTTTTTTTTATATATGTGTGTAACAATAATAATTTAAAAAAACAGGTCGTGAATTGGAGAGAGAGTGGTAGTAACGCAGAAAGAGTTGGAGGGAGGAGAAAGGGTTAGAAAAGATGTAAATGCGATACTTTTTTATGAGATTAAAAAAAGTAAAGAAAAATAAAGCAAAAGATGCAAAATGTATAAAAGATTCCTAATCACGAAACATTTAGGCTTCTTTTCCCTTAAGGCATTATGTACGGAGCACTCTTCTAACTTTTGAATCTAAAGCATTTTCATACTTTCAGAGACTAGAAAACTAAGCAAATGAGGGAGTAGAAAGCTGGACAGTAGCAAAAATAATCGATATACAAGAACTTCAACACCAGGGCTCAATTTTCTAGACAATACTCAATATCAAGAAGATTCTCCACCAATCTATGGAGGTGAAGTGGAGAGCAGCTAATGTGGGAGAGTCAGAGGCTGGGAGAAAGTCTGGGAGACTTGGGTACTGGCTGCATCTATGCTCAGCTTAGACGTGTGATACATGTTCTTTCCTTTGCTAGCTACATCTAGTAGAAAGTTTCTAGGAACCCATGTGTTTAGCATTTCATGAGGTAGATACTGATAGACTAACCTTTTACAGGAGAGTATATATGCTTTAGTTTGGGGCCTCCTTCCTTGAGTTGCCTTTGGAAAAAGTACAAAGTCAGGAAGCAGAAAGTACAGACTCTTTGGAGTACCTGAGAATAGTTGGGGGGAAAAACTATGTCTCTAACACATATGTAGGAAATGAATACAAGCAACAAGGATCTTTCTGCAAAGACTCTGTGCTTGAGGAGTTTGCGTGGGTGTAGAGTAACACAAAGGAGATTTGAATGTGATCAGTAACTACCTGCGGGCCCTGGGGCAATGAGATGAGGCCACTGCTCCAAGGTGTAGGCTAGTAAAGGCCAAATACCCTGGCAGAGCATGAGAGTGCAAATTCCAGACAAACCATTTACCACTATTATCATGTACTATTACACTTATTTATTTATTGCTCTGGTATTTATTGTCCACACAGACGTTAGTAGTGGCTACATTCCCATGAATGTATCAGCCTGAAGTGTGCCAGACTCATTTCTAGGCAATGTTGTGAGAGACATGATGATGCATACCACAAATCACTCTTTCACTGAGAACATTTCCAAGTTGGCAACCACATAAGCAGACATTAATGTTATCTATCTATCTATCTATCTATCTATCTATCTATCTATCTATCTATTTATTTATTTATTTTTAAGTGAGAAGTCATTTGGGACCATTCTGTATTACTCTCTCCAGGAGCTAAATTGGATAAGAGAAAAATTCAATTCCGATTCTAATCTTCTAAACCATTTGGACCTGGGTGTCACGCTGACCTTGGCCTGCTAATTGCTGTGCTCTGTCTTCCCAGGTTCTTATCTACTTACAGGGTTTGAGTCACCTGTCAGCACGGCAAGTAGCACTGAGGCTACAGAAAGAGGCAACATTGCATGTGAATATCACTGGGACTGCCCTGCCATTAGAAGAAGCTAGTATAATTTTATATATATATATATATGTACACACATACATACACACACTAAGCAAGTAGAGGCTTCAAATCAAAGGGAAGCAGTGTACTGGAGTATTGTGTCCTGTCCAATTCATGAGCTTTTAGTTTGAATAATTGACATTACATGGGTTCTATGTCTAGATACTGGCACACACCACATACTCAGTCCTTCTTTTTCTGCCAGTCTTGGCTCTTTCATGAACTATTGTGGCATTGGGTAAGCAACAGGACTCTCTGAAACTACTTCTTTAAAGAAAAGAGGACTACCTGAAATGAATACATTTTAGAAACTATATTTCCAAGCACAATGCGAAGTGTTTAATATCAATTTATATACAGAGAATGCCTTTAGTTGTACATATTTATTTTCATTCATTGTTTTCATAGTTTTAGTTCTTAGGTATACTATAGCTGAAGACATTTTGTAACGAAAACAGACAGCTCACCTGTGTGTTCTGTTTTAATTTTAATGATGTGCAAGTTTAACTGATTATGCCAGTTTTCAGAAAGTTGTGGCTACAAAGATAAACAAGACATGCATGACTTTGGATATTATAATCTAGGACAACTTCAATATTTGTTCATGGGTAGTCTCCTCAGGCTTATGCATGGGGCACATTATTAGAGGGCTGCATGCCTATTCTTTTAATTGTTTCTCATAGAGAAAACTGTCATTGTTCTAGGCAGCTATGAAGAAAGAGAGTGTTGAGTCTCAGTCCCAAGGCTGTAGCACCTTTCAAATGTATTCTTCTATCGGGGAAGCTCTTAGCCAACGTCTTCTACTGTTACAAGTCTCTGGTCATTGCTAGTTAGTGACCTAACCTTGCTTATGCATTTGTAACAGTTCAGCCACTAACACCTTTCAAGAAAGCATTTTTGTTTTTGTTTTGTTTTTTTTTGCATAATATATTTTTTTATTAATTCATTCATATTACATCTCAGTTGTTATTCCATCTCATGTATCCTCCCATTCCTCCCTTCCTCCTGCTTTCACCCTATTCCCTTCCCCTATGACTGTGACTGAGGGGACTCTGAATATGATCCGAGGGTATCAAGTCTCTTCTTGGTAATCTGCTATCCTTCCTCTGAGTGCCACCAGGCCTCCCCATCAAGGTGACATGATCAAATATGGGGCACCAGAGTTCATGTGAAAGTCAGTCCCCACTCTCCACTTAACTGTGGAGAATGTCCTGTTCCTTGACTAGATCTGGGTAGGAGTTTGATGCTCTCAAGTAAGCATTTTGGATGTGTGGTTTCCTACTGCAATTTTTTTCCTTTCTCTCTCTCTCTCTCTTGAGTCTGAAGACCATTATCCACTGCCTATTGGACATTATTAAGTGGGCAGTATATCTATAAGTATTAACTCTGTTTAAAACAGAAATCATCCAAAAGTTGTGTTCCTAACAGCAGCAATATTCTTCAAAGCACTGACACCACTCTCTAATCTGCGCCAGACACCTGGTACAGAGAGCCTAGACCTCTCTGTCTTATTCACTGTATGGATAAGGTCTCTAATTTATATCAATTCCCTCTTTCAGAGCACATTCTGAGTATACTTCTTCACCATCCGTATAGTTACCGCTCTCATTATTTCTCAAGCAGATTACCATCTGCCCTGGGCTGGCTGCTTCTTCCTCCCCCTCCCCCGCCCCACCATTTCCATTCCGTCTTAACCAACTTTTAAAAAACAAAAATCTGCTTCTTATAATCTAGTCAACAAAACTCTTCAATGACTCTTGATACCTTTAATGTCTAGTCATTTTTGGATAATTAATATAATGGCCTTTGTTTTTGTTTTTTGTTTTTGTTTTTTTGTTTTTTTAACTTTCTCCTTATCTTTTTTACCTTCTGGGCTGTTTTCCTGATACTTCCTTGTAATAACCCTATGGTTCAGTCTTACCAACCCCCATGATGAAGGTGACTGAACTTCACTCGTGTGCTTTATATACACTATCTCATCTGCTAAGAACATCTCATATGACCTGTTAAGTTCTGAGTCCAGTATCACTTTCTCTAGAAAGCCTCTCTAGACAGCACCTGTAGACATCTTATTTGAGTACCTACAAGCTTTTCCTGGGGCCCTTGTCCTTCGTGTGATGTCATATCCAAAGCCCAGTGCTCTGTGTTCTCCTGGATGAAACAATACTGCATTGGACTGATCTTTCCCTATCAACAATAGAAGAGGAAGTCTAGGTGTTAGACAACAAAAAGCCTAATACCTCCATTTGCTGTCACTGGCGAAACCATGGAACAAGGCCTCAATTGTGGGCAGCTCTGGAAGAAAGCATGTTGGTCAACTCTCACGTGTGATGGCATGTTATAACGGGAATGACTGGTGGATCTTTGGAATACAGGAAAGTTTGGGATGCTAATTGCTCTGCCAACTATGCCTTGGCTTTGGAGGAAGAACGGTTCATAGAGCTTTGCAACAGAGAGAATTGCTTCCTCAGTAGTGGGAGTGAATCATTAAGCACCAGAGCCCAATGTGTAGAAAAATACTGGAATACTGGCTTCAGGTTTTGTTTTTGAGCCACTGTGAGGATTGAGGTGCTTTGATATGCTTGGCTTTTTGAGAGAAGATTTTTGTTACATTGCTCAAGGCAACCCTTCACTCCTGAATTCAGCTGTAATACTCTGTTATCTGCCTGGAGGAGATTCTTCCTTCTCAGCCACAAGTAGCTGAGCATGCAGGAATGTCCCACCACCCCTAGATAGGATTAATATACATATTGTTTATGACTGTGTCCCCTGCCACACAAAAGTCGCCTATCTTAGTTACAAAATCTTTTTTCTCCATGTAGATAAAATATGAAACTTATAAGGCAATTATAAAGTTTAGTAATTTTAAAAACTAAAATAGGGGTAGTATTGAAAAGGTTTTAATATACAGTGAGTAAATTCCATTTATAATGATATATAACTTTATAAAATCTCTTTATTGGCTTAAAAATCATGGTTTCTGGTAGTAATGATTAAGAAAAGAGTTTTAATTTGAATTGACAGAAATATATACATATATACGTACACATGTATGTATGATATATGTATGTAATATATATATATATATATATATCTGATATTTATCCTATGGTAATATGTGTGCATACATAGGCATTTCTAGCTTATAGTATTTTTCTTTTCATTTGAGAACCAACATGTAAAATCCACACGTCTACTGTAATTAGCTAGTTAAATTTAGCTTATTCTGGTCCTTCCTTCAAAGATGCATTCCAATGGAATTGTTTCATAACTCATTTCAGAGCAATAAAAGCTGGTCAAAAACTTGCCACCACCTTCAACTCTTGAGGAAAATCTAAAAATACTAATTTTATTATTCATTGGCTGGAATCTAGAATTTAGACATTCATCTTGACAAATATCAGGCATCCATTAACAGTTTTCTGTCCAAGTAAATTATATATAAAGGCAATTTACCATTCCATTTATCCAAATATTTATTTTTAAAATAAATTATAGCTGGAAGAATAAGGAATGGCAAAACATCATTTTTGTTCATTTCATGTCTAGATGGAATGTAATTTAATGATGGGTTGAGATATCACTACATAGGCTGGAGAGATGGCTCAGCTGTTAAAGGCTAGGCTCACAACCAAAAATATAAGAGATGTCACTACATATAATGGCTTTGGCAGACAATTATTTAGAGTTTAAAAAATCAAACTGCTTATTTTATAAAGTTATTGGTTTCCCTATAAATGAAATCAGACATGTTAATGTGCTGAAAATTGGTCCAAAGTTTTAAATGTCTACTGCTGTTTAGCAAGCTGGATGAGGCATCACAAGCCCACACTTCTTGTTTCTAGCAGCTGTGCACTCTGTACTCTCTCAGAGGGCTTTGAGCTTCATAGACTTAGGTATATAGTTTTTCTTAGTTATTCATAATAGAAAAGATGGGGAAACAACCTATATGCCCACTGATGGATGCATGGATGAAAAATATTAATTATATGTAAAATGCAAATTTTGTATTATTATTATATTAGTATTAGGGGATAATAAATACTATTAAAAAGAAGGTAATATTATCATAGCAGCAATATGTTTGGTAGATATTGTGAGTAAAATAAGATAGGCATAGGAAGACAAATATTGCATGACTATACTTACTTGAAGTATCTGAAAGAGTCAAAGTCATAGAAGTAGAATTTGAGAGAGAGATGCCCCCCCCCAAAGCTGAAGAAATGAAGACATAGTATTTGATGGGTATAAAGGTGTTGACTTACAGATAAGCCACTCTGTTAGTGAAACTCTACTGAATAACTAAAATTTTTAGAGGGAGAGTCAGTGCATGTTAAATGTTATTACTACAGTGATTGATAGACGAAGTATTAAAATGGATGCTTCTGCTGCCCTAATGGGATGGAGGTCTTTGGCCATTTGAAATGGTTAGGAACACAGATGAAGTGAGACAGCTATTTCACCAGAGAGAAGAATGAAGAAGTTGAACAGAGCAGGATTTTCTGGAGTGGAGGAATCTAAACCTAGATCTGAACATGTGACATTACTTTGGCTGTCATGACTGAGAAGCTGTCATCGATGTCCAGTCTCCTTGTGAGCACTTCATCAGTACTACTGTTAACTAGCTTACTAAATTATCAATAGAAGCTCTAGTAAAACGTAAGAGGTGGCCCTTTCCTGAACATTCTGTTGCCTTCCTTGTGACGGGGGTGTCAGCTTCTTGTGCTTCAACACTCTCTTCCACTTTATCTGTTTACTTTGCTCCTAATAATCCTTTGAAATTTTGCTTTTTAGAAATCTTTCTGGACAGTGTTGTGAAATATTGTCCTCAGTAACACTGTGACTGTGTTTTCTTCTTGAGTTTTTCTTCAAATAGACGGTTTTCTTTTTTCCCATTTATTAAAAATAGATTTCCCCCTCACATTATATATCCTAATTATGATTTTGCCTCTTTCTACTCCTTCCATTTCCTCCCCAATTCCTTCCATCTGGATCCTCCCCTTAGTGTCTCTTATTAGAAAACAAACAGGCTTCAAAGAGATTACAATATAAAACAGTATAATATAATACTAGAATATAAAAAATTGACAAAACAAACAAAAGGAAAATAACTCAAAAGAAGGCTTAAGAAAAAGAGACCCAGGCCGGGTGTGGTGGCGCATGCCTTTAATCCCAGCACTCAGGAGGCAGAGACAGGCGGATATCTGTGAGTTCGAGGCCAGCCTGGTCTACAAAGGGAGTCCAGGACAGCCAAGGCTATACAGAGAAACCCTGTCTCAAAAAAAAAAAAAAAAAAACCAAAACAAAACAAAACAAAAAAACAAAACAAAACAAAACAAAAAAACAAAAAAAAAAGAAGAAAAAGAGACCCACATTTTGCACTCAGGAATACCATAAACACACTAAATCGGAAGCCATATGCTATATGTGGAGGGCCTGGTACGGGCTCGTGTCGGCCCTGTGCTTGCTGCTTCAGTATCTGTGAGCTCACATCAGTTTGATCATGTTGACTTAGAAGGCCTTGTGTCTTTGGTGTCCTCCATACCCCCCCCCCCCCCCCCCCCGGCTCTTACACTCTTTGTGCCTTTACTTCAGCAGAGTTTCATGACCCCTGAGGGGACAAAGTTGATGGATGTATCCCACTTAGGGCTAAGTGTTCCAGAGTCTTTCATTCTCTGTATAAAGCTTGGCTGTGGGTCTCTGTATCTGTTCCCATCTGCTGCAGAGAGAAGCATCTCTGATGATGGCTGAACAAGGCACTGATCTATGATGTGGCAGAATGCTATTAGGAGTCATTTTATTGTTACTCTAGCTTTCTAGGCTATCTAGTCTCAGGAACTTGGTCACCCAAGTAGTGTCAGGGTCAGGTATGGGTTCCATATCGTGGAGCTGTCCTTAAGACAAATCAGATATTGTTTAGTTACTCCCACGTGATTTGTGCCACTTTGCACAAATCATATTTTGCAGGCAGGACAGCATGTTTCTTCTTTGGTGGGTTGTTGAGTTTTGTATCAAAGTTCTAGAATGTAGGAGTGAAGTCTCTATGTAGGCATCAGATGTTCAAGAAGTTGTGTAGGTGTTGCCTCCAGCAATAGGGCCTGCTGTCACTTTGTGAAGAGCAACCTGCAGGCAGCAGCCTGGGTTGTTTGGAGGTTCCCATGGATTTATTTAGGCTAAGAACTGAATTAGATGTAACCCAATCCTGGGACTGTAGGCTTTAATGAAGGGAACCCTTTATGTTTTACAGCTTTAAAGTTATTACAGGTTTAACTTTGTTTAGCAGGTTGTCAGCTGTTTTTCTAGTAGTACCAAAGACAAAACTGTTCAAAGTCACATGGCTGTTGTTTTCTTCTTTCTTTTGGTTTGGTTGCTTGCCTGTGTGTGTGTGTGTGTTTTATTAAGTTTAACATTATATTTCCAGATTGTCCTAGATTTTATATGAATCTGCAGGTGGATTTGTCATAATGAAGTATTTTATCCACTTAACTTTTATTTGTTGGAGTTTTTCCTAGAGAGCTAAACATCATATTAAATATTCCCGCCTTAAAATGGGCTCAATCTTGGTTTTTCTCAGAGCAGTGCAGATGTAAATAATCCGAATAATGTCACTTCGCCAATGTCACTATCATTTAACTCTTTGCCACTGTGAAAGTCATAGGCTGTGCATATGCAGCACACCTCTTACCCTCCCGAGTTGGTAAAATTCTAATATTTCCTTATTAAAATCATGGTTGTTTCAGGGTTCCTGTATTATTTTTTTCCTAGTGGAAGAAAAAATTTTTCTGTTTTAGTTGTTAATATTCTTTGTAATAATTAGAACTTTCTATTAATTTTTGTAGCATTCTAATATTGTCTTACATTAGTCATGGTTTCCTTTTAACATGCCAAGGATGTATAGGTTGATGGATTTTTTGATGATGACATTTAAACTCCCAGGACAAACTATACTGCTTCATGATATGTTAGTAGTTTATTTACTCTTACAACTTGAAAGACTGAAAGCAAGTAGTAGACATGAATTATGAATAGAATATAAAGCAAACTTTCTTCTAATTCTAATTCTGTCATGCATACTTTGAGTTTGGTGATGGACAAGTACATAAAGTATATTTGATGCTGAAAATGTAAAATTTCATGTAAAACTTCACAATTTTTGTTTTGAACGCCTATTCTAACTATATGGAAGTTCATTGAATTGTACATACTTAGGCTCTAGTTAATTTTGGAATATGACATTTTTATTTACTTGCAAGTTTTTATAACAAATCTTGTTAAACATTTTATAATTTGGTGCATACTCACAATTTATATAAAAATCTGTTTATGGGACTTTGTCAGAATTTCCTTCTCTTTCATTTTTATTTTTATAGCAAAGTTATGAACACCTCAGGAAAATGTGATAGTTCCATGTGTTCCCACACTCTGCATTTATATGTCATGTTAATTTTTACTGTTACAACCTTAGGATTGTATTTTTTAAAGTAAGGTCACTTTAAATTACCTTTTATAATATTTACTACTATTGTCATACATTATTTTTTGTTTCATTTTTGTAATTGTGTTTCTTAACAACTATTCAATTCATCTGCATTTTAAAATTCATTAGCATGAAAATTTACCTGTTAGTTTTCTTTTTCCTTCTTCTTCTCTTCTGCCTCTCTCTGTTCATTACCAGGGTTGGTGGTTTGGTTCTTTTGCTTTATTAGATTCTAGAAATGTTTTTCAATGTATTTTATCCTTATAAGTGAAAGGACTGGTGTGAATGATACCTTTAAAGTTTTTTTTGCCTTTTGTTTTATTATTTTTTTATTTAAACAGCAATTGTATTTCATTATTATCATTCATTATCTTCAATCATATAATTGATTTTTGAAAATATATTTAGATAAAAATCACATTCTTTGGAATGTTCTTCAATTATTTGACAATGTACATGACTCTCCTGGAAGATTTTAATTTCCTTATCTTTTATTTTTGAGATTGGTTCTCACTAAGTAGCCTAAGTTGGCTTCAGTCTTCCATTCTTCCTGATTCAGCCTCCATGGTAATGGATTACAGTGTGTACTACCATTATCAACCTGCTAGTGTTCATTTCTAAGTATGCTGTAACTTCAGCTAGAAATTCTCGAGTGTACTTGTGTTGGATATATTTTTTTCCTTTCTTCTTTCTTTCTCTCTCTTTCTCTCTCTCTTTCTTTCTTTCTTTCTTTCTTTCTTTCTTTCTTTCTTTCTTTCTTTCTGTTATTTCATTTTGGGAGCAAAATGAGTCCAGTTAAGCATCTTTGGTTAGTCTTGCTGTTTTTGTTACTTGATTTTTCTCAGTTTCATTTCATTTTATTCTCTTGGTTGTGTAATATATTTATTGGTAAGGTAATTTAAAGATTTCAGATGACTAATTATTCTCCTCTTTTGTTTCTGTGTTTTGTGTATTTTGAAGCTTAGTGATAATCACATGCTGGCTAATAGCTGTTTTATCATGTAATATTTGACCCATAGAACATGCATTTTGACTGTTTTAATATCTTTATGCTTGAATTTCTTGTTAAAAGTTAATATTCTTTTGCCAGCTTTTGTTTATTTAGCATTTGCTTCAGTTACCACTTCTCATGAGTCAGGATTGTGTTGGCTGATGATATCACTCTGTAGGCAACATTACCTAGTCAGATAATTGCATTATTCTTTCTTTTGGGTTTCATAATCGGCTTGTTGGCCTTGTCATTCTAAGCACTTTCTTTAAGGGACTCATCTCCATTTTGTCACATAAGAATTTTGCCTCAGCCCCTTCAAATTCTTTAGAATATTGATATTAAATTCAGCTCTTTTTATATTAAAATAATAGGTATTGGTACTAACTTCTCTCATTTTGGTGAGCTAAAACTAGCCAGGATGGCCAGAAATTTTGTTTCTGATTTTTCATGAGCTTCTAGATTGTACACTTATCTTCGAAAATAAGAGATTTCTCTGTTTAACTAGCTGGATTCAAGGCTCATTGGAAGTAGGGTGCTGTACCTGGAGTGTGGTGGGATGTAATAGGTTAAAGACCTTAACTACATGAAAGAGGATGAGAGTGAAGAGCAGCACTGAGAAAGACTTCCTGGGGTCTGAACGCTGCCTACTGGAGAAGAGGAAACCATCTTGATCTTCACTCTAAATGTTGCAGAAGATCCTCATGGAAGCAGAGAGCAAGCCATTTTGAATATTATTGAAAACAAGTGTATGAGTTTAGAATTTTGTATTGTAGCATTTTCAAAGTATATTCTAGGAACATGTGGTTTCTAGTGACAAATTTCATTTAAAACGCACATATTTGCATATGAAGGATTGGTACATTCTAAGGTGAATACAGTAAATTATTTGGAATTATTCTCCTTCTGAAGCTCTTAAACTGAAGAATTTTTAAATTAATTACTGGTTGCAGTTTAACAGCTCAGAAAAGAGAATTAAATATGTACTTTTGTGGGCATATCTTTCATATAATTAATAATATAACATCCATCTTACTAGGACACACTAATATGCAAAGTTTACTTTTTAATGTTAATAAGTAAGAATATAAGCTAAATAAGCCAAATATTCTTCCTATGTATATACATGACATAATTAGATTGCTTATAAGTTGACTCTCACTCAAAAAGACACACCCTGGTTAGAACAAGTGCCCTTGATTTGGAGTTTAAAAAAAAATCAGCTATGTGAAAGCTAAGTTTTTCTGGACCACTTTTTATTGTTGTTGTGGCTTTCTTTCTTTCTTTTTTTAAGACAGGCTTTATCTTTTTAACTTTGGCTGTTCTGCATAAGCTTTGTAGACCAGGCTAGCCTCGCATGTGCCACTGTTCCTGGCCACTGTACTTATATCTACGAATGTAGGAATGACTTCATTCTTGTGGAGTTTATGGCTTAACAATAATTTAAAAGAAAATTATGGTTGCTGCTTCTGAATTTCAAAATATCTTTTTTTTTCTTTTTTTTTTTTTATTAATTTACTCTTGTTACATCTCAATGTTTATCCCATCCCTTGTATCCTCCCATTCCTCCCCCCCCCCATTTTCCCATTATTCCCCTCCCCTATGACTGTTCCTGAGGGGGATTACCTCCCCCTATATATTCTCATAGGGTATCAAGTCTCTTCTTGGCTACCTGCTGTCCTTCCTCTGAATATCTTGCGAGTAATAAAAATTATTATTCTCATGTTTAAGGAGATAGCTTTGCAAATACATTTATAGTTCCATACTTAACCATCTCCCTAGCTGTCCCTGACGAAAAAGTAAATGTTTTGAGATTTTTTCCCCCTAAAACTAACCATTAATGCATAGCATAGGAAAAATACTGACACAATAGTTCTAAAGTATTAAGTAGAAATCAATGAAAAAGTCTTTTTTGTGTGGCACTCAATATCAAATTACTAACTTGTCCTCAAAAGACAATTTTAGAATTTCATATTAGCTCATTCAGTATATTTTCTTTACATATTACTTTCACTTATAAACAACTTGTTCTATTTATATACAAGATTGAACACCACAGATTTAAACTGTCTGTGGACATTAACTATATGCTAAATGTATTGATACTAATGCCACAAATAATAGCTTCTGTATATCAAATATCCATCTGTGTACCAAGAGTGTGAGAAATGAAAGACACATCCTATTTTCCATTTTTTTTTTTAAGAAAAAGGAACTCAGTTGTAGAGAAATTAGTTTAAAGCTTTCTAAAATATGATGTTGTTAGGATGATAAGTCTGGCTTTGTATTTAGTGCCATTCTGTTTGCTTCAACTGGATTTGAGTGGCTTTGTATGGTTCTGTTAAAGCAAGTCGCTCTTAAATTGTAGAAGATAATTTTTTCTCTATCTTTTTTTCAGCTGTCACACTTTTAGGTCAATTTTATAGGAATGGCTTGCTAAAGAATAGAACATAATAAATGGCAAAGTGTGACAACGTAGAAAATGGCTCCTTGTTGAAAATTAAATATACTTTTTATAATAATATAAGTATATGCACTCATATCATTTGTGTAAATTATGTCTTAGCATAAATATCCAATGGCTGTAAGCACAAACAGGATATATATTTACTATCTATCTATCTATCTATCTATCTATCTATCTATCTATCTATCTTTTGTAAATCAAGTCAACTATATGTTCTGCCTTTACATTTTCACTAGCTAGTATTCAAATTATATGTGTTTAGGAGTCAAAATTAAAAGGGGTTTTGACAGTGTTTTTCTTGGAAAGTTATAGAGATATGAATACCTACCCACCCACAGAATTACATACAAAGACATATATATATATGGACCCACAAGTAAGTATGTAAATGTGTCCACCAATTTACACACTTACTCACACACAGCTACCTTGTCAATTTTGTATGTGTAATATTAATATCATCCAGACAGATAATTTAAGTAAGTTGTGTGCCTAGCTAAAAAATCTATGGTCCCTGTGTCATTATCTTAAATAAATATATCTTTAAAGGTATGTAGAGGTCTTCGGAGACTGCATCTATGTTTGGTTTGGGGTTGGTTTGCTTCAATTTATTATGCAGTGATCATAACTCAAATGTGTGTGTGATTCTCAGGAAAATACCTTTAGGACAACATTTTAAGCAGTTGAGGGGAATAATTCTGAAGTCATATCGTAGTTTCTTTTTTAATATTTTTCAAAAAGTAACTGGCTTCACAAACACCAACTATAATGTGATTTAGACAACTGAGAAGCAGGCAAGTATATATTAAAATGCTAAAATAAAACACATTTATACAAGTACAAAGCGAAACAATGCTGATAAAAATGTTAAAATTTATGAAAAAATCATTTGCAATTCACATCAAAATAATTTAACATTCTCTATTATTTTAATAGTACAAGCTGCAACAACGGAAAAAGAACAGATTGTGCACACAGTTTTAAAACCAAATCAGTTCTGAGTGCAGAAAAAGTAAGTACAAGCACTTGTAGCCCACACAAATATTTTAGTATTGGCACCATCTTTCTAAATATCTATATTCTATATAGATTTCTAATTACACCATCACCAGCAGCTGCCATTGAATTCTAGAAAGACACACAATATACATAGTATATTTGTTCACATTGGGCAGATCAGTGAAATCCAGCCAACTGTATTTATACATGCCCCATTCTTCAATAAATATTAGAGATTCTCCCAGGCCTCAAACCCTCTTCAAAGCAAATTCTGAATTAACTTTATGCTTTCACTGATCTGTATTTTTTTCACAGTATAAAATTGTAAATGGTAACTATAACGATTCTGACAGCTTGAGGGTTATTAATAAGCTGTTGCTAAATGTGAATTCATATAATACCTTTGAAGTCTCCAGATCATGTACATTTTGCTGGGAGACTGGCACAGATTTTTTTTTTCTTCTTTTTCTTTTTTCTTAAAAAAAAAAAAGAGTGTTTAATTCCTGGTTTGGGAGTCATAGACTGCAGCAGAGCCATTATACAATGCATTTACAGTCGTAAATAGCTCCAAGTCTTTCTGATCACTTGCTGGTATATTAGTCATTTGAAAAAGACTGGTATGTTCAAAGATTAGAACATTTGGAGATTTGCCTTGTCTTCCTCCTTTGTACCTGTCAATTTTCTGATGAGTTTCCTCTCCAGATTCACTTCCTGTTCCCTATGTCTAGCCCCAGCCACACACAGTCTTCTCCAGCTTACTCCCCTCTTCTCAACAGGAAGGTGTGAAAGGACCTTTTAGGTGACAAATGTAATTAAACCAGGTCTTTTTTCCCCCCAGGGCTGCATTCTCCTTCAGGGTACATTATTGGTCTTTAGCATTCTCACCCTTCCTTTTAGTTATGCGGGTTCCAACTGATTTATCACCGGGTACCAGGAACAGATTGTTAACAAGGAAACTCAGTAAGAATAGGTACCCAAATAAATTGGGAAGTTTATGTCCTAGCCCTAAACTAAATATTCAGTTTTGTTTATATTATAGTTATTACTTGGAACCTGGTATTAGAATTGGCAAAGAGAGAGTTAGCATCATTCCAAAATAAAAGAATTCAAAGATGTATTATTGACATGTGCAATATACAGTTTATTCAGTGAGATGGCAAGTGTTATGGGAACATAGAATAAAAATAATTTAATTTCCCTCTAATTGAATAAATAATTATTATCACAGTGAACTATGAAATCACAAATAGATTATAGATGGGACTTGCACTAAATTTTAATTTCTAGTGCAATTTCCTGATAATCCAGTAATTTTTTAAAAGAAAAAATGTCATGGAAATCATGGAAAAAGAATTTGTTGATGACAACTGTCAAAGGGATAGAACTTACTGCACATGAAAATAAAACGTAAAACCAAGGTAAAGAGTCAATGAAACAAAATTTACATCTAGACACTAACCCTGTGTGAATGCCTTATTTTTTATGGATACAAAGGGGCTTTGATATCACTGGGTTTTCAGGTAGGATCAAACATTTGCTTTTAATGAAGCTATGTAAGTTAGCTAGATTTCTTTTCTGTTTCAAGAATCTCATTACTATTTTGGTTCATATAGCTCTGATAACGTTATTTTCAAATCTGATTTAGGAAACTTGATTCACGTTATGATAATAGGTTCATGAATTATTGTTAGCCTTTAATATGTTATATGGAGGATATGATTTAAAATTTCAAATAAGAACAGGTATCAGAAAAGCAATGGCAATAGCTTTTGTAAACTTAAACACGTAAAACTGGAAAATGACAGATTATGCCAATGAATAGACTTCCAGTGTCAATTTTTCTTTAAATCAGATGATAAAAAACAAACAAACAACCAGATAACAACCAAAACCAACCCAAAAATGACAAAAATATTGAAATAAGAATTTTAAAGTTTCATTTAAATTTCTCTCTGCCAAAAATATACTTCTGTCTCATGGCAAATCTTTCTCATAAGGCTATCTTTAGTATAAGGCTGGGTCAAATGAACTTTAAATTTATAGAATACCTCTTCCTTTTATTACTATCTTTATTTAAAATTCAAGAACATTTGGTACCTGAGGATTGCTGCAATGGGACCAATAAAAAAATGACAGTAGATTCAGGTCTTGAGTTACAATTTCTATCTATATGAGCCCACCAAAGTAAATATGTTTTTTATTGTAACTCTAAAATTCTTTTCTGCAGTATTTAAAAAGTGACAGTATGAAGCGCACAAAAAACACATTAATAACTATTTTAAAAAGTAAAGGATTAGTAATTGCTTTGCCTTTTTTGGAATGGCTGAGAAAGACTGTGGTTGATATTAAGGTTCCTCTGTTTTAGTATTCTGTATTGCTTTGAAAAAAAATCTACATTTGTCATAGTTCATTGCTGCTCCATACAAGCAGCCAAGAAAAGATAAAAATCACGACCCCTGGGCATAGCAAACCATTTGCTATGCTGACTTTCCTGTGTTGAGATTCTGTTATTTATTATTATTATTATTAATATTTTCAACAACAGTCCCTCCAATTGTTACATCTTCATCGGGCCTATGGACCACTCGTCCAGCGGTGGGACTAGGGGCAAAACAGCCACCAACAACAGAGGATCTCTGTGTATCAGGTTCTCAAAAAAAAGGAATGAGGAAGCTCATTGCTTATCTTGCTATTTTAGCTGGCAACACTAACACAAGGGCATTTATAAGGAGGAGTGCCTGTGTTATCATTAAAGAGAGCCAGGCTATAGCTCACGAATTATTATTACAAAGAGAATTCCCAGCTACACGATGCACCCCAGTGAGGGAATTACAAAACAGTGTTCCAGAAAATTTTTTTTGTTTGTTTTTTGTTTTGTTGTTGTTGTTTTTTGCTACTCCAGTATTGATTGGCAACATGGTGAAATAGTCCAGAAATCTTCCACTGGTGTTCTTGGTTAATGGAGGTGAATCTGAAATAACTAGGTGTAATCCAGGATGCAGGCTTTTGGGAGAGCATTTCACAGCCCGATTGGAACGTCTCTGCTAGAAACTCTCTGTACATTAGCACAACACTCACGACCACCCGTTTGTGTTACTCAGGAGACTCACAAGCTCAGTAAACACTGGACCCTAGTTACTTTTAGCTTTTCAAGGTCTGCATGGAGGGACCAGGGAAGGAAGGAAAAAAAAAAAAAAAACAAAAAAAACCAAAAAACAAAACAAAAACAGAAAGGTTGACTTTTTTGGTCCCAGATTTTTTTTGAGTTTGTTAGAAAATGTACATTCAGTATTTGGTGAATCAAAGACTCTTCTGGGAAAATGAAGTAAACAAACAAAACTGTCTACAGTTGCTTATTAACTCCACTTTTCACCATTTAGGGTGTTGCTTCACACTGTTGCTGCCTCAGAGCAAAGCACTTGGTAATTGTTACTGCTTCACCCACTTCTGGTCAGCACTCCAAAAACAGAAGCGGTGTTTCTTAAAAGCCCATATTTTCTAAGGCCACTAGAAGATATTCTGCCAGAAGATGTGTAGTTGGTGTCGTCATCGGCTGTCGTGAAATAGCACTATTGATCTCGCATCTCCACCGTGTATGCCCTTGGCATCTTTCACCTCAGGTTCTCAGTTAGGGTGACTATGGGTGTCACTGCGCCCACTTGTGAACACCGAGGTCTGCTGCTCACGTCTATCCAAGGGAAGTTTCCAGTGGCTCACAACGACGAGGAACTCTGCGTGTAATCTCTGATGATGAGAGTGTCATATTTGGGAGAGGAAGGGATGCAGAGGGCTGATTCGGAGACCGGAGAGTTTGGGGTGGTGCTCCCGGAGTCCACCGAGTCCCTGAAGGGCGATGGTGGAGTGAGGGCCACCAGCTCCTCCAGGTCCGGTTTGCTTGGGGCAGCCTCAGCTCCTGTGGGCGTCTCCTGAGCTGGTGATGCCCCCGTGGCCGGCTGAGCTCCTCCGGTCACCTCAATGGCCGGCAGCGGCTGGATCTCCGCGAAGGTCGTCATAGTCGTGGGCAGCTGGATCTCTTTGGGGATCAGGTAGGAGGAGCAAATAGGGGCCCCAGCGGGTCCTGGCGCCGCTGCGGTGGACAGCATCATGGAGTTGAGCTCCGTGATGTTGGCGGTGAAGCGGGTCACCACACTGCTGATCTGTTCCATAAGCGAGCCCTGGGATGAGCTGCTGCGCGCCGCGGTCTCCGAGGGCAGCGAAGGCGCGTCGTCGTCTGTGCGGCCCGCGGAGCCTGCGAGGTGGCTCAGTGTGCTGATCGGCGAGGGTGAGCGCGGCCTGGCAGTCGCCGGGTAGCGCTCTTCGGCCTCTCCCACGTCGTACAGCGCTTTAGGGCCCGCGTCCGGCGGCTCAGGGCCACTTGCCACCGCGCACCCTGCGCTAACAGCGCCTGCTGCACCAGGGCTCGAGCCACCAGCCGCCCCTGCACAGGGCCCGCGGCTCTCGGTGCTCTTTGGGAAGGGTTTGATGACAGCCGTTTGGTTGGGGTTCTCCTTCTTGTTGATGTGGACCGACAGTCGCTGCCACAGGTGTTGCCCCCGGCTGCTCTTCTCATTCTGGGCCCACGTCACGGATTTTCCGTTGGAGCTGTGAAGAGAAGAAAGTGAAGAGGTGACTCAGCATATGGCCTACCAGCTTTCCATATAGCTTCCCCAATGGTGGGAGGTGATGGGGACACTCTGTAGTCCTTGAAGAGATGACCCACCGGGACAGTTTAGGAAGAGATTGTGCTTTTGGCCCTGCTATTACAGCGAAGGTATCAAGTATTAAGATAAAGGACCATTTGTCGGTGTTCTGCTGAAGTCACCAAGAGCGCAGCAATGTTCTAGGCTGCAAATGCAGATGTGGAGGTTGGCACCATCATGTTGTGTGTAGAAAAGTTTGGCACAAAGCCACAGGCTTCTTAGGTTTCGCAGCCTCTGGATGGGAATATTAATTAAACCAAGACCTCAGCTCACCACAGTTAAGAGAGGGAGGGAAAGGCCAAAGAGTCAGGATTATCAGGTAGCAGGCAGTGCTCAGGCTCAGTTTCTTTTCTGCAGGTGGGCACATACACCTAGGGACTGCTGTGTGAACTCCTGACCTTAAGCATAGTTTTCTTTAGTCTGGCTTATCTGCTGGAAAATATGAATTTAATGAACACACACAAGTTTCTAATTAATTAAAATTTTCTACACCACAGGAGTTCTGATAAATTTGATTTTAGGCCTGCAAACTGAATAATAATTCCATCAGAGAAACTGTGGTGTATTGCCTTGAGCACCAGGACAGCAATCTAAAATTAGGGTTCTGATGAGTGTTGCCTGGCTGACATGAGGTTCTGAAGGCCTTCTTCTCCTCTTCCTCTCCCAGGCAGCCCCCTCTGCTCTGAAGGCTACTCTAATGAAGATGGAGACCATGCCTCAACTTCAGAATCTTCATCCTTCTTTCTGCCAAAATGAGAGGTAACCACCAGGCTGTAGACTCCATCCTAAACATTATGATGGCCAGAGGATATTGCCTGTTTTGCAGGGATAGCTCATGGGGCGGCGGGGGGTGGGGGGGGAATCCTTATGTGAATCCCCATGAGGGTAGCTTTGAAGATGAGAGGGTGTCTGTTACTTTTGGTTTAGCCAGATTATTCTGCCCAATGTAAATAAGACATTTTAAAGGATGAGAATTTCTATCTCTAGAAGTGGTTATTAGTAAACTTAGTTTGAGAACTGAACTTAACTGCTTATTGACTCATTCATGAAATTTATCCCAAATACCAAATACAATACTCAGAGTATTCCAATATTCTGGGCTGGACCTAAGTGTCAATGCATTTTATGAGAATTTTGTTCAGGTCCTTTCCCACTAAAGTGACTCCGCAACATGTGTTTTATAAGCTGAGAATCCCTGATGGAAAGTTGTCTTTGGGTTTCTTTTGGTTCCATTTGCTTGCTTGGCCTCCTTGTTGGAGGGTGTGGCTTGACTTAGTCCAGCAGAGGTCTGACCTCATCCACTTTGAGATTTCCTGCTTGCACATGCCAGATGACCTGAGCTAAGATGCTTCCTTGATAACAGACCACCCTTCCCAGTTTCCTTAGCAATATTCTTCTTGGCTCTTTCTCCTTCTGCTCAATGCTACAGCATCATCCCATTGAAATTTTCAGTTTTTCTTTACACTACCCTTTCATGTGAACTCACATTCTACGCAGCCATCTCAATATATCAGAACCAAGTATTCTCCAGAATTCAGAATGTGACGTTTCCCCCACCCCATCATTCCTCTAGTAAGAACGGATGAGGGATGAGTAATTTCCAAGTTTGCAGATAGCTGTACATCTGTAGTGGCAGAAGGGTTACTGCCGGATGCTTGACTTTCCTTCTAATAGTTTCAGCACTTATTTTTCCACTTTTCATTAACCTGACTTGGAGTTTATAGTGCATGGCTCTTTCCTTCCCAAGTGCTCACTAACTTCTGTGGCAGAGCACAGCAGAAGTGCCCAGGTTATTTATGAGATCGGATTGAGAGGATGGCTGCCAACTAGTCTGACTTTCTTTTACCAGCAACCTAAAATGGAGGCATCTGGAGATGGGTAATTAGACTTCCAGGTCACTGCACCCACTTTAATACAAAGCATGGAAAAGAAACCAGAAGTGTAACTGGACCAGCTTTTCCAAGTTTTACCCCAGGGATGCTTTAGTTTCTAGTAGGAAGGTTTTGCAAACATCTGCTTTTAAGCCTCCCCCCCCCTTTTTCTCTCTGTTTCTTTGTCTCTCTCTCCCCTTCTCTCTGCTCTTCCTTAATATACTGTGATAGAACATAACTTCTATGCTATGATAGTATATTGGAAAACCTTTGGGTAAGTATGTATGAAAACCATCCTAAGTAGAGGGAGAGAATGAGAGTGAGAGACAGACAGACAGAACAGGCTAATGTGATTAGATGTAGAAGATAACAGAGAAATGGAGTCCAGGAATGAGGCACTTCTTTTCCCTTTGGAACATGAACAAACTACCTTTTCCTTACAAAAAAGAACGTGGTAAGAAAGAAACTATACTCACAGTGGTCTGTTTCTTTCTTTCTTTCTTTTTTTTTTTTTTTTAATTATTCTCAACCTTAACTATTCTGTTCTATGAGGAAGTAAAATGAGCAATTAAGGCTGAATAAAATTCTTCAGCTAACAGATTCAGTGTTTGTTGTCAGGTAAATGCAATGGAAAAGAGATCTTAAAACATGGGTTTTAATTTTGGATCTGCCATCTGAGATGCTTGGAATAGAGAGAATATTTTCTCTGCCTCAATTCAGAAGAAGTCTGTTCAACTGATCAAGGTTGTCTTGAGGATTAAACGGGACAATGCCCGTGAAAAGATGTGGTAAAGAGTAGGCCTTTCTTGTTCCACATGAGTGTAACATGTTAGAAAAAGAAATCTCTGTACACACTGCTATTTTCTCTGGGTTTAAGGAAAAAAAAGAATTCCATGGAAAGTCAACAGTTTGTAATGCCATAAAACCTTCCCCATTGTTTCTGCTTTGACTGGAGCTCCACATTCCTGCGGCTGAACTCATCCTAAACTTATCATAGTACACTGGTTTCTGTGGGTGATCATATTCAGGCCACTTTCTTCCTGGATACTCTCACAGCCCTCCCTACTGCTGCTGCCTTGCTCTTCCCTTTTGCTACCCTCTTCTACCTTATTCTTATTCTCTCTCTCTCTCTCTCTCTCTCTCTCTCTCTCTCTCTCTCTCTCTCTCTCTCTCTGTCTCCCTTCCCCCCAACCCATACTCATTTGGATTCTTGTAAGAATTGTAAAGAATATGAAAGTTTCTTAAATTATTTTAGTAGGCAATAATTACCTGGGTCAACGCACTTTGTTTTAGATTTTTATACTGTTTTCGTGCCTTTGAACTACATTTTAAAAATCTATTATTAGCAAAATTCATTTTTTTAAGTTATAGATCTATTTGTTATATAGTACATATGAAGAAAAACTTTGTTAACACTAAATATAAAAGTATATCTTGATATCTACAATGAAAATCAAAATCAATTCTTTTGTAACTCATACATGAATACACATACACACACACAAGATTTAGTGAGTCTTCTTAGTGATGGAAGCTTACTAAGGCAGTGTGGAGTGGAGGTGATTAGGAGCCAGATTGAGGTTTTGAGATCTGATCCTGACAGATGTTGGCAGGCTGACACATTTAAGATCTTTGTACTCTTTCATCATTAGCAAGGAATAGGAGAAAAACCATTCACTCACACTACTTCTAGAAGAAATCTGGGTGATCTCATCGAAGAAGGTATTCGACCAAGTTCAGCAGTTTTGCAAATGCAGAAGGTCTTTTATTATCGTTACATCTTCTGTTTACGTGGAGTAGCATATATTGACTACTTCAACTGAGAGCATTTATTGCAGTTGTAGGATTATATGTTTGTTCTAGTGGACTGAGGTAAGAAAAAAAAAAAAACAAGGGATTTTGTTGTTGTTGTTACTACTAGTCTACAGCTTTTTAATTTCCCACGGTGCTTGTATGGAGTTTAAAAAGAGAAGTGGAGAAGGAAGGGGCAGGGCAGTCCCTCCACCTGGGGAAAGGGACAAAATACCACTTCTTGTCCTTCTAACGAGCATTAACCCTTTCCAAAGTATATAGTATTGTATAATCTAACATCTCCCTTTTATGGCAACTTCTCTTTGTTGCCAAAAAATTTTTTTGTAATGATATTTGAAATTTGTTATTGGATGGTTAGATCCTTTTGTTTACATTTCAGGGCTGCCAAAATCGTACCTTGTATCTGTGGTCTCAGCCGTTTTTCTTCATCCCTTCTATGTAGGACACTTAAATAATTCATTTATTTCAACAGACTCTGAATGTCAGGTCAGTGACCTTTCCAGTCTATCTATTCATCTGCCCAAATCTGAGGAAATTAAAGCTCTTGCCCCAGCATGCCATCATTAGGCAGTACACATTAGAGTCTGACCATCACAAAGCTCTGTGGAATACAGAATGTTTGCATTAATATTAAGTGCACTTGAAGAATCTGTGTAGTTCTCTCCCTCCCTAGAGTTAATTTAGGGTGATGGTGTGATAAAAAAGAAGCATATAATAATTAAAAAGTTCATTTTGTTTGAATTTTAAAAAACAAAGAAAACCATTAACTTCTATTTTTGTTGAATGGTTTATTAGTAGTTTCCTACCTTACAGAATTTCAGGTCATAAAATATTAAACATACCTCCTAAAAGTTATTTTTTAAATGATATTCATTAGTGAACCTTCCTTGTTTGTGTAGTTTGGTTTTGAGTGTAGCAAGAAGGGAGTTGTACTTGCAATTATGTGCTATTTAAAACAAAAATATGTATAAAAACAGTGAAAAACTTGAAACATCCCTAGGTAATGATACCTATGTAGAATTATATCAGAAAATAGTAGGCTAATGAAAAAATTCATAAATTAAGACTATTATGAGCAGACATTTTGCGATAGTGGTTATGCTATTTGAGAAAGCTTTTGTCAATACTTTCTATGAGCTTTATTGAAATACAAGGTAATCGAGTTTTCTAAAACAAATAGTAATTTAATAGTATGTTCAGACTTTTCTAAGGAAGGTAAAAGAACTTGCTTTTGAGCATTGTTTAAATATTGACATCTTAGCTGGATGTGGCGGCGCATGCCTGTAATCCCAGCACTGGGAGGCAGAGGCAAGAGAATCTCTGTGAGTTCAAGGCCAGCCTGGTCTACAAAGTGAGTCCAGGACAGCCAAGGCTACACAGAGAACCATGTCTTGAAAAAAATAAAAAACCCCAAAAGTTAACATCTTGATATTAAAAGTTACATTGAGAAACATAGTATAGTGTGTGTGAGATTGGAGACATGATCTATATCATGTTTCTTCAGTGATGGCCTAAATCTATGTAAAAGCTATGTCTTTGATAGAAACATTTAAACAACTCTGGTGATGTAAGTATTAAAGACCACATAGAAAAAAAAATACTTAACTACAAGGAAATGAAGTCAACGACTAAATTACCAAACACAAATGCAAACTAACAACGACACCATCCTCTATGTGTGTGGTACTATGTAAAGGGCGTCTAGGAATGATCTGATTGTCCCAGTGCTGCGATCAATGGATCAGCGCTGCCATAGATATTTTAAAATATGATCCAACCAAAGTTCCATATGACTAGTTGGCTTATACTACACAGGGTTAACAATGTCCACATGAGACAAATGCCACATCATGACTTACAGTTCTTATTTTAACGCCTGTGATCATCATACACTAAAACACACACACACATACACACACACACACACACACACACACACACACACACACTTTCCTTATTTCATGGAAGGGAGACTACAGGTAGTGTTTGGAGATAGTGTGTGCTTTAAGTAGATGAGGTGATCATTTTTTTTTTATATTCTGTTTTACCCCATGCATCAGTACTTCTTAGCCATACAGTTACTAGACAGGTGAGAAAAGCTCCCTGATGACCTTACTGGTCATTAATTCCAGTAGCATCAGTTTATAAGGCAGCAACAGTTGCCAGATATAATGACTAGATGCCCTGATAAATGTATTCAAAGGCAATATCCATATATGTTAACATTATGTGACAGTTTTTTTTTCGTGCTTTCACCACGTTTCTGGGTAGTTCTAGTTCTTTCTGACTTAGTTTTAGAATTTCCATAAATGGTGCATGTTCCAATTGTATGAGTAATCTACAGTCAGACTATTTAAAACATTTTGGTGTTTGAACAAATATAGGCACAGTGGTTTGAGCGAGACTGGCCCCCACATAAAACCAACTACTGTTCTGTTAAAGAAACACAACAAAAGTGACTCCTAATGACATAACACTGTACACATAGGTAACTGCCTTGCTCAGCCATTACCAGAAAGTCCTGTTTTGCAGTTGATGGGAACTAACACAGAGACTCACAATTGTACAACATGTAGCCTTGGTGGTCCTGGACTCACTTTGTAGACCAGGCTGGCCTTGAACTCACAGTGATCCACCTGCCTTTGTGAGCACCACGCCTGGCTTAAGGCACTCATTTCTAAATGGGAAAAATTTCATTTTACCAAACTTCTCCAAGCAGAGCTCAAGGGGTATATGCAGAAGAGGAGACAGAAAGATGGTAAGAGTCAGAGGGAATGGATGACTCTTAGAAAATAGTGCACTGCAGACACAACTGGACCAAAGCACATGTGAACTCACAACAGTAGCAGCTCTCACAGGGTCTATATGGGTTCAAACCAGATGGAGCCTTAGTGCTGAGAGTAGAAAGTGTACAAGGACTCCCGTGCCCTAACCTAGAAGCTATCTCTAATTTATAAAGCACCCCTGGTGACACCTCGCAAAAAAAAAAAAAAAAAAAGTTTCTTCAATGGAATCTTACTGGGTATGTGAACCACAATTCATGGGAGACCTCATGCCCAGGAGTAGATAGTCAACATGAAATGAAGTCAATGGTGTTTTTGTATACACTTTTGTCTCATGTTGCTTTTTGGGGGCATTTAAAAATATTATGTTGGTCTCTTGTTTGTATATTTTAGCTTTTAAGGTGATGTGTTTGTGTTTGTGTGTGTGTGTATGTGTGTAATTTTTTCTTGGTTTATTTATTTTTTTATTTATCAAAGAGAAAGTGAAAGAAAGGGGATTGAGTTGAGTGGGTGAGGAGAATCTGGAACGATATGGTAGAGGAAGCAGGACCAGAATATATTGTCTTAATTTTTTTTCAATAAAAATATGTTGGAATAAAATAATTAAAATAAATAAAAGTGGGAATGGGTGCCCAGAGGGTCAAATATTTGCATTCTTATTCCTCAGTTGAGAAGAATGAGAGGGTATGGTGTTGCCGGAGGAGGTGTGTGATAGGAGGAGTGGTCTTAGTTTTCAAAAGCCTATGCCATTTCCACTTAGTTTTCTCTGCATCGTGCGGGTGGGTCAGAGGAAAGTTCTCAACTACTGCTTCAGCTCCTGCCTGTCTGCTGCCATGCTCCTTGGGCTGATGGTCATTCTGCATCCCAAGTTAAGTAATTTCCTTTCTAAAGTGCTTTGGTTTTGGTGTTTTAGCATAGCAATAGGATGTTAAGACAATAGACAAAACTGATAGATGGCATATTTAGAAGTAGCTTTTGTTCATCAATGTTTTGGGTATTGTGGTGAGAATCATTAATAGGTAAAGACTTTTTTAAACAGTGGCAGAAATATGAATGTAAAAGAGAAGAGAGATTTAAAAAAAAAGAAGGTTGCCAATATTTTGACACAGATGACTTGTTTTACATTTCCTATAACTTTGAAATGAAGAAGATGGGAGATGGAAGGCTGCAAATAGCAAAAACAGTGAGAAATAGTGGAACATGAGAATAAGGGTTCAATATCCTAGGCTTTGACCTGGGACAGGTAAGAAAGAATTTGAAACTCTACAGGAAGGAAAACCATTGCCACAATTAGCAGCCAGAGGAAAACCACCTTACCACAATGGCAGAAATTTGTCTGGGCTTCAGTGGTTGCTTGAATACAGTGAAATGCCAAGAGAGCATTATTCAAAGTTGAGAATCCCACCAAGCATGTTCAAGAGACAGCCAATGATCTCGTCTGACTTTGTGGGAGTAGAGCAGTAGTCAAAGCTTCAAAAGCAAGAGTTTGAACTCTTTTGTCTGCTCTAAGAATTCTGTGTGGGTACCGCCAACTTGAAGCACTACATCCCCTCCTCCTTTCTTCCACTATTTGAATAACTTTCCAGTGATTTGCTTTGGGCGTTTCATTGTCTGAAACAGACACATAGTCTAAGATAGACCGAAGAAGTTATACTGACTGATAGGTACAAATGTAGTCTACATGCCTGATTAATAACGGAGTGGAGAAAGAAACACTCATGATCCATTTCTGCTCTGTTCTTTTACTGTGAAAGCCTAGTTATTTAATGCTATGAATTTGATCTTCTTTTCCTGTATTGTTTGACTTTAGGCACCATTATCTTCTTGAACTTCCTTCACTGCTTCATCCTTTGGCAGCGTTTCAAATTTAGCACCATCTATAACTTAACTGACATTTGCTAGGTTAATTAATTGGTCCCTTAGAGACTGAAGAACAGAGAAGTGACTTAAGCAAAACAGGGTTATTCAAGAGGTAGTTTTGCTAGTACAGGAGTTCAGTGTCATAATGCTAAGGTTTAAATGAGTCGAGGGGATTGGAAGAAAACACTTTTGCTTTTGCCCATTGCATTTTCTTCAGAAAAAAGTTGCTACTGAAGAAAGAATCTTTCAAGGACTGTTTTTCAAGTGAATTGTGGGTTAATAGAGTCAAAAGACTGGGACCCTCATGTAACATAGATAAACAAAATCCATGATTGTTCATATTGCGTTTTTGACAGAGAAATGTATTCCACCAAAGCTTTCTGTCAATTCTTGTGATGCAGGCTTTTTCTTGTCTCTTTACTACCAGTGGCTACATATTTGCATGATAATTTCCCCACGGATTATTTCTTCTCAGGTCTTTAATGTCTAACAAAATCCTCATGGAAGAACTACTTTGTCTTATCTTCTGTGGTGTAACAGCAACAGGAGGCCTATTTAAACATTCCTAAAGTATGGTGCTACCAGTACCTGGGTTGTTGAAGTACCATGCTTCCAGTACCACCAATGCTGCACCCAAGTTCCCAGAAAGAGGCAGTACTTTACAAAGTAGAATGTGTCACTGAATGTGTGCGGAAGTTTGTCATCTCATTGAGTCATTGAAGTTTTCTTTTCTAAACTAAGTGCTTTTTTTGATCCATGACTCAGTTACCTGCATTGAAATTTAAAGACTAAACTATAGATCATCATGACATATATGCTCCAAGATTTGTGACAGTGTTCCAACTAAGATTTTAAGGGAATTTAGTTGTGTCTAATTTTTTCCAAAATAGGATTTTTTTTTTTTCAGCAATCACTATAAAGCTCACATTGCAATTTAGTAAAGAAAAGCCAAACAGGATACAGTTGTCTGTATTTGTGGGTTGGTTAGGAAGCCAGAAACTTTGTAGGGAACTCAGCTTGATTATAAAGCATGCATAAAACACTGGATTGGGGATAGGATTAGAGCTCTGAGAGAGTGATGCTCCAATTCAATAGAACTTCACTGCTCATGAGATATTTTTACTTGTGTTGTCGTAGTTAACCTTCATGACTGCTGTGTGTCATAGGAGTTTTCTAAATGGGCCTCCTATTTGCAAGTCAACTCCCACACTAAATCTCAAGCATCCCAAGGCAAGAGCTTCAGTGCTCAGAATGATACCAGGTGTCAAATTACAGGCTGGGAGAATTAGTGAAATGAGGCAAATTACGCAATCCTGAGTGTTTAGCATACCTAGGTGTTATTACTGAAGATATCAAAAGTCATGTGTATGGATCATAACTAAATTGCTGAAGTCAATGTGACTGATAGAACAGCATGCCAAAGCTACAAGAAATGTGAAGCATAATGATGCTGTTATGTGTGGAAAGTTCATTTCATTTATTTCAGAATTTACTGTATATATAAGGCATTTTGTTAGTGTGCAAATGATGAGCTAATATTCTAAAAGAAAAAAGACATGGACTTAGATGAAATAATTAATTTATATTCTTAGAGTACTCAGCTTTGCTGACTGACTAATTTCTGCCTACTTTTCAACAGTTTTCACTTAATAGAAACACAGCACAGTACAGTGGACACAGTTGCAATATTTCATCCTATTATGTAGGGAGAAAAAAGCAGAAAGTGCTTAACACAACCATCTTCATTTTTACTTGGCTTATTTCATCAGAAAGGGGTAAGATTAGGATTAGGGTTAGGGATAGGGTTAGAGTTAGGGTTTGGGTTGGGGTTGGAGTTGCGAAAGTATTTTGATTTATTTTCTCCCTTTTTGTAGGAACTTGTGAACTCCAGAAAGTATTGTATCAAAATATAGTCGTACATATATATATATATATATATATATATATATATATATATATATATATATAGTGATTTATAAAAACCATCTAATATATGTATAATTGGGTAGGGATGGGAAGAAGGGAGAGAGAGAGAGAGAGAGAGAGAGAGAGAGAGAGAGAGAGAGAGAGAGAGAGAGAGAGAGAGAGAGAGAGAGAGAGAGAGAGAGAGAGAGACAGAGACAGACAGAGACAGACAGAGACAGACAGAGACAGAGACAGAAAGATATACATTTGCAAGGTATATATTGAGTGTAAGACAGAAGCCCCACCAAATACTTTGATTGGCTCTTTCCTTTCCCAAGCAAGATGGTACTGGGCAAGACCACTAATCAGACATGAAAACATGAATGCCATCGAGTCTAAGCAATCCTGATGCTATTTTGCATGACTCTTCTCTCAACCTAATATGCTGGAGTCAAATAAGTAAAATAAAACTAATTCCTGCAGCATTTCTCAAGACTTTATGTCAGATTTTAGTGAAAATCTGAGAATGGTACACATGTGTAGTAGTGGTGCCTTGCTTCCTCCAACCGTATGCTATGTCTTACATTTAGCTTAGTGATTCTTATAAGAGTTAAAATTTATAGGTATTGTTGTAAGTTTACCTGTAACTTTGTCATGACACTTCCCCTAAAAGACTCCTAACTACATATAGAAAGCTCTTATTTTGTTTTTATTAGTGGGTTGGTTGAATCAATAGATGCGGAGAGATGATGGGTTTAACGATTGTAAAAGTAAACTAAACAATCCAATCCCCAAAAACTTTAACTTTAGTGAGAGAACATAGAGACTACAAAATATAAACATAAAGTACTTTAATTTTTTTGTGCATAAATAAGATAGTATATATATTTGAAAAGCTTAAAGGAGGACTTGCCACCAGACTTGGCCTCTGAAACCCAACTTAGGAACAGTAAAGAAGAATGGGAGCAAGTTTGGAAGGAGAGACACCGTGGGGAGGAAAGGAAATCCAGGTGGAAAACATCACACTGAAACCTGCTATTGTGCAAGGGCATGTGCATTTCTTGAAATGTAAGTCATTTGGTCTATCTGAAACAGAATTTAAATGCTGAAACAGGGAGAGTAAAGGTCAAGTAGTGATTTTGTGTCAGCTTTTGAAGGCTTTTGCATCCTGAGCGCTTGAGTTTGGATTTTATCTGGATGACCATAGTGTAATTGTTCGAGTTTGACTCAGATTGAGCTGTGCTCCAACTTAGGATTTGCCACTTACCTTTCTCAAAGAAGAAATGAAAGGTGATATGGACAAAACACTCCAAACAATCTGTGGTGAGTCTGAGCACCAGCTATGTGTTCAGAAGTTTTGTAGGTAACTATGGGAGAATGCACATTTTAAAGCAGGGGAACTGCACCATTGAATCAGTTTTGATGTTATTACCTTTGGTTTTATTAATTTACTCAGAATTAAGTTCTGAAAGACAACAGTGGTTGCAGTGCAGAAAGGGATAAAGCATAAGCGAACTTCTTACATTGGTGGCCTTGAGTAATATATTATTTTTCCCAGTGAGTAATTTGTTGAATGACCCATATGACTTAGGTAAAATAATGTACCCAAATAATTTCATTCATGTCAGCATGAGAGTCAGGGAAAAGCTGTATTATCTTCATTCAATAAAAATGGTGACCAAAGAGATAAAACTCTAGATACTAGTAGATATCTCACGGTCATACATTGGTGAGAACATGAACCAGGTTGTAATGTCACTTTAATTTTAGGATTTTCAGTAAATTCCTCACCATGTCAATCATGTAACATTAACCTCAGACCCATTTTTCTCACTGATAGAAAAAAAATACTTATGTGTTCTTTGGAGAACTTAGATTAAAGCACATGAGTAGGTAGTAGTGTACTCTGTGGTGCACAATAGTTCCAGACATTACAGAAGGTTTGTACAGTTCGTATCTATATAAAAGAGGAAGTTAGTTTGAGACTGGCTATGTTCAGTTTGACAGTGAAGGCTCATAGAAGTCCTGATGTCTTGAAGAGCCAGCTGGCCTCTTGAACTGAGAAGGCACACTCTTTCTTCTATGGACCTTGAATGGAACACTTTAGCCCCTCTATTAATTTAACATTGACTATCATGGTGCTACCCAATTCTCTAAGAAAACACTAAGCATTGATAACTACTGAAATGAGATACTATATATGCTAGGTGAATACAGTTATTCAACTGATTGGAAGTTAACGCTTCATAAAACTAATGCTGTGAAATATCAACAATAAGAATTTCCTTCTTGTTTTCATAAAATAACCCCACACTGCCTTTCTTTCTTTTAGCACTGGTGAAGGACTACACATCTATTTCATTGGACTAAAGGAGTCCTTTCTCAGAGACAGAATAAGTATTAACATATCAGAACACAGACTCTAGCCACTGTTCTCTGTGGAGAATGGAGATAATCATATCTATTACTAAGCTTTGTTCATTGCTGAGGGGTGGGGGCATCTATATGTGAACTCCCATGGCAGCTACAGCAGGGTTGAGAGAATGCCCATACGTCGTTAGTCAGAAGGATTCTGATACACATTTAGACTGTACACTGAAAAGATGAACAGTTCCACAATATTCAGACATTCTCACACACAAACTGTGAGTTTACATAGAGCACAGAAACATTGTATTTCATGACACAAGTGTGTCAGTAGGGACATGTGATGGTCTAATTCCCTCACTCCTGTTTGGGTGCAGAAAGGAGAGTAGAAATAAATAAGTGTGAGGGTCAATTTTGATTGTCAACTTGATGGGATGTAGAATCATCATGGAAGCAATCTCTGGTCATGCCTATGAGTGATTTTCAAGACTAGGTTGACTTTAGTGGGAAAGGCTCACCTTAAAGGTGGGAGGTCCGATTTCATGAGCTCAGGTTTCAATCTGAGTAAAAATCAGAAAGCACTCATCAGCTCTGCTTCCATGATCACGGATGCAGTGAGACTGGTGGCCTACAATTCCTGCCACCCTGACTTCCTCATAGTGATGGAAGTTATCAGTATAACCTCAACACGTGACCTCAATAAACTTTTCATTATTTAAGTTCCTTTAGGTCAGCTATTTTGTCACAGGGCAATGATGAAAGTAACTAATACAGAGACCATCTGTCTATGGCCCTGAAAAAATAGCAAAGTAAGAAGATGTGACAGGGTCAGCTTTCTTGTCACTACAGTATTGTTGAACTCTTCAGCAGTCACCAAAGTGCCAGGGGAATAATTTCAGATATGAATATTCCTGTCTATTTTACAATTTCCCTAAGGAAACCAAGCATGTGGGATTCAGAATGGCCCTACTGGGTTTTTGTGGTCAGTTGATGTTCTTTCAGTTCTTCCCTGGGACTGTGTATTCAATAAACAGCACAAAGCAGAGAAAAGTTGCTGTGTGACCTGGGAAGACTTTAGGAAGAAAAGAAGCCTTGGTAGCTCCCAAGGGCAGGGCCTGCAGGTGTGCCAAATGCATCCATTTATCTTCTTGTTAAATCTTTAATTCCCAAGTAAGCAAATTGGAACTAATTATTCTAGCCTTTCACTTAGAAATTGTTTTCATAAAATTTATTCCTGTCTTGATCAATTTCCTTAATGTTCATTTAAAACTTACTGCTACTGGCCATTTACTCTGCCAAGACAGGATAAACAAGTCCTCAATAGTTCTTGCCTTGCAAATATGTCTGTCAGATATACTGGGCCAGAAGGCTGAAGATGATGCTCCAACGTTATAGAGAGTGTTGGGTGACTGTTCAGGTAGTAAACTGCCTCAGTCACTTTTTTGTTTTTCATTTTGGAAGCTGCTAACCTGTACTCTGGGTTCACTCAGGTATTTAAGTTTTATCCCTTCTCAAGTCTCTGATAGGTTTGAAGACCATATAGTTTAGTCTTTCAATTAAGCCTGGTAGGTTAGGGCTTAAGATGTTTTTAGATCAAGATAGAAGTTTTAAGTTAACAGAGATCAGATATGATATATATTAATATCCATTCAGAAATTTAGACGCAACAGGATGGGAAAGATGCTTACTTCAAGCTTGCCAAATACAAATGGCCAAATGACTATGAATGTAACATTTATATAATTACTGATTGTCTCATGGTTCTTCCTGCAATATGTAGTTTATTTTACTCATGTGTAATAATATAAATGTATATGTTAAAAAAGGAACATAAAAACTTACTACTATCATTTATATGTGTATTTATGAGATCAAGTGGAAAAATGGAAAAAAAAGATAAACTCATCCTGTGACTTTTGGCTTTACTTTTTGTGTAATTTTAGATCTTTTCCTCTCCTGAAGGATTCTTAGTACATAAAAACACATCATTTTGTTACTTTTTCTGCCTTTTTAAAATCATCCTCCTTTCTGTTTCTCTCAATTTTTATTTGATGCAAAGAATATAAGAAGAAAAGTAACACAGAAAAGAATGTCTGTGCCCAGGTAACTGTGCTTCTCTCTGGGTCTTAGTATATTACTTTAATGTAGCTTGCACTAGTCCCCGTTCCTTCTAGGACAAATCAGTGGAATGATCCTTGCCATTACCTTGATCATATCCAAACAAGTAAACACACAAAATTCCAATGGTATTTTGCTGTTGTAGAAAAATGTGGACTATTCCTGGAGTACATATTGAAATGGAAACCTCTATACATGTGAATCTGACCCAGAGACATTTGGTCTATTGGATTTGGTGTTGTGCCTCGATTCTACAATCTATACCCTATTCCTTTTGTCCTCCCACTTTGATTCTTATGTAAGACAACTTTTAGAAAATGCAGCCTCTGAACTGACTAGATCTGAGAGTTGTCAAAAAGTGATTAAAAACTCCAGAGAACACTGAACGGAATAACTGGAAAACTAGTGCTTGCCTTAAGTAGTTCCACAGAACCTCCCAGATGCATAGCTTACTTCAAAATGTCAGTTTGTGAACTGGCTAAAATTGTATGACCTTGGAACACGGTTACATGACAAAAGCTGTGGTTGTGCATCCATGATTTTCTCCAGTGTGTTTTATAGGCAGCAACATTTGCTGGATGTTGGAACTCCAGTTCTAGGCTTCATATCGGAAGTCACCTTCCAGGTCTTATTTGATGTAATCACTGTTATCTTGTCTAATCTACTCCAGAGCTGTTGCCTGATTTCCAAGGACAGAATTTATATCATTTTGTACTACCTATGTAAAAGAAAATCAGGAGCCACAAATGTAGTCTGTTACATCACTTCCATAAAACTACCTGCAAGTCCCAGAGGTAGCTATAAAAGGGATGAAGGGTGGACGAATGTGTCTAGGCATAAGTGCCTATATGAATGCACACTCATTGCATTGTTTTTGATGATAGCCAGGACCTTGATTTGTTTAGCTTTTGGCTATGACTTCTCTGATATCAACCACACAGTTCCTGGAGCCATTTTCACAGACTGTCATGAATAGACCCCAGCAGCTTCAGTGTATTGGTCCTTGAAAGACGTGAGCCATTATACTGAAAATGGGAAAGATCCCACCACTGAGGAAGCAAACAGGTTTTGGAGGTAAAATTCCAACAGGAGTCAACAGTATTCACTTCTGATTACACAACTGGGCCTAAAGCTCTCAGCACATGCAAACACAAATGTACACATTATTTTATCAACTTCCTCATTTCTCAAATATACAGTAATCTGTAACACTCTTCCTTAGCCACTTTATACCAGAGAGTTGAAATGAGAAACAACCCAAAAAAATAGAACAGGAGAGTTTGCTCATGATGAGGTGATTTCCAAGCAAACAGTTTTCCCAGAATTCTGAAACTGTTTAATACAACCCTGATTGCCTACATCTCTAGAGCCCCTTTCTTAAAACGCAATTGCATGCAAAAAAAAAAAAAAAAAAAAAGCACGTTCATTTCATGCAACACAGCTCAGATGTTGCTTATAGCTCCAAAAACCCCATTCCACAGAGTACAACTCTGTTGGAAGATCCTAGTGCAAAGAATCATGCACAGCACAGCGATAGAAATTATTTACCACCAACACAATGAAGTCAAGGAGCTGCAAAGCTATAGTAGCCAGAGGAGGATTAGCTTTCCTGATTTTAGTTCAGCAAATGTCTCTTGCATTATAGGCCACTAGTTTGGCATTGTCTTTGCTCTTGGCTATGACATATCACATTCAAAGTAACTCAGATTAATTTCCTGGCTCAGTGTTCCCTCAATTGCAGTCCTTCCCTCAAACCCAGTCCTAATCTTTTGCATTTGTTTCATGAAACAATCGGATGTCCCTACAAATCTGAATTTCCTCCAATATCTTCTACTTTGCAAACTCCAGAACTGTTTGGCCAATAAATTAAAATCCAAAGAAGAACTGACTGTTAGCTAAGGCTTCAGACATGCAAAGCGCACAACCCTAAGAAACAGCAGCATCTGGGACAGGAGGCTCCCGTTAGTTGTCATGAGGATGGCATAGGTTTTTCAGATCAGATGCACACAACAAACCAGTGGTGGCCCACATTGGACTTACTGGATGGGATGTGTAATTGAATAAGGACTCAGACCAGGGAGCCGCCTCTTCCTCTAGCTTGCGTACATTTAGTTCACACCACCTCAGGCCACTCACAGTTTGCTTACCTGCTCATTGTTGCTCTCCCACCATTCCCCATACTCCCTTTGGGGGTGAAACATTCTATTTCCGACTTGTGCTGGGCCAGTCTCCTGTCTTTGTACCTGGTGAGCATGAACAAGGACAGGAGCAAACAGAAAGATGTGATTGTGTGCTTAACCTCCAGGTTGAGGAAGAGCCATGACTGCAAACATGGTCACCCCACACCAAAACAAGATTTCTGCTTCTCACCGTAGTAGGGGCTACCTTGTGATAGTCACTTGATGATGCCAGGAGTATATGGAAAAGCTAGGAAAGGTTTTGTTACTTTGGGATTAAATCATACGCAATATACTTTTTACATAACGGAGTCATCAGTAAATTCATCAATCTGTTAGTCAATGATAAGAAGAATTCGATTCTGAGCATCTAGAAGAGATGATAATGAACCAATAAGGGTTTGCTTAGTCTTAACCATGTATCAGAGTCTGTACTGGAACTTTACCTACATTCAGTCCTGTCAGCAGTGCTGTGACAGGGGCTCTGTTATGATTATTTCCAAGTTACTGGAGAAGAAATGTAAAATTGCAAAGATTAAGTAAATTGACAAAGGACAATCAGTATGTGCTACATCTCGGGTTTGAATGCAAAGTCGGAGTTTAGAACCCAATTCTAGCCTTCCACCATCAAGTTTTTACGACTAAACTATGTCACTGTTCCATCTTACTGAGGAACATCACATTTGCATATTTATTTTACATATTGGCAATATAAAAATGCCTGGTGTGTGTTTATGTATGTATATATACATACCATATATATATATATATATGGTTTCTATCTGTCTATCTATCTATCTATCTATCTATCTATCTATCTATCTATGGTTTCTATAGACACTAATAATTTGAAAGTCTTTTGTGTGTGTGTGTGTGTGGGGTCAGTTTTTGGTTGGTGGCTTACAATTTGGACTGTGTGTCAAATACATTTTTGTAACAGAACAAAAAGCCCACCTTCCCAGGAGGGGGGATACTAGCTGTTTTATCTAAAATGAGTAATGACTCTAATGTGTACAAGATGAGCCCTTCTGAGGCTTCTTTTGAGATGGAGTGCTTGTGTGCAAATAGCTTCTTACTCATTGTTCTAAATCTGTGGGGTAAGAGGAGAAACAGTCAGTTCTGCTTCCAAAGAAGGACAGCCAGTGTGACTGAACTGACTTTGCCAACATTGCACAATCCAAGCCAATAGAAAATCACTTCCAGTATATCTTGCAAGACTTGAGAGAATGTACCCTTTTCCATGGAGACTGAGATGATTCCTGGTATTCAACAGGCAGAGAAAATGAGTTACAATGAGAAGACTTTTAAACCCTGGTTAAATAGTGTGTGTGTGTGTGTGTGTGTGTGTGTGTGTGTGTGTGTGTGTGTGTGTGTGTGTGTGTGTGTGTGTGTTATAGGGGTATGCATACCTGCATTCTAATTTGAACCTGAGACTTTATACATGCTAACCACATGCTTTGCTAGTGAGATACATCCTTATTCACATGGTAACAATTTTATGTAAAACTTTTAAAGCTTTACTATGGAAAGGACACTAAGGTAGAAGGAGAATGTTTAAAGAATAAATAACTAGGAATATCCTCATCCGGAAAACATCTCTTATCATTATAAATATATCCCATTTGTGAAGCAAATTTATGTTTTCTTCAACTACCTTCTGTTTTTTTTTTCTTCTGAAGATAAGTACGGCACAACTATGGAAGATAATATGGAAGAGTCTTCTTTAGTCAACAAAACACAAAGCAGTAAGCCACTGAGTGATGGACATTTGATGTACTTATAGGAGAAGTTACTCAATGTCACAGAAAAATTATAAAGAGGCTAAGGAGTTGGTCAGTTGTTAAGATGCTTCCAGTCTCACCAAGTCCTTAGTTAGCTCCCTAGCATCCATGTTAAAAAGCCTCATGTAGTGGCTTCTGAGTGTAATCTCAATGCTGGGGAGGTAGAGTGTGGTGACACATACAATACTTCCAATACTGGGAAGGCAGAAAGAGTAGGTTGCTTTGGACTTACTGGCTATCCAGACTAGCCGAACCTGTGACTCTTAGGTCTTTGAAAACCCATGTCTCAAAAAACAAGGTGGACAGACCTAAGGAATTATACTTCAGGTTGACTTCTGGCCTCTAACACACACACACACACACACACACACACACACACACACACACACACACACACACACAGTCTCCCAAAGGATTTTCTCAGTAGGTAAAGCAGAATTTTAAAGATTACTTAAGCATAAACCTAGGAGCCCAGAGATCAGAGTACATAAAGAAAAAGAATACTGTTCGTAACAAATAGTCACTGAAGAAACATCTTCTGAATGCATGAAGAAAAAAATGAATGAAAAAAAAAGGAAAGTTAATTTTAGGACCGATCAAATCTTTAAGAGGACTTGGTTATTATTTGTCGTCTTTATTTGTTTTGTGGTGCTGGACAGTGGTGCTTGAGACCTACCTATGCTAGGAGAGTGCCCTGTTACCAAGCTGTATCTCAGCCCAGCTGAAACAGTTTTGTAGACCTGGGTCAAGAGAAAAATGAGGAGGAAAGATGAAGATGTTTAAAAAAGAAATATATCATGTAGAGTTTTGAGATAAAGTAATTATAGAAAAAAGAAGGCAGAGTATACTTTCCTCTTACCCTTTCCAAATCTTTGCTCATATGTCAGTGCATTTGGTACATCCACAGTATTCAAATTAACAAGCTTCATTCCATATTTTCTGCTTTTATCAGGAGTATTTATACAATACAAATAATACTTTGTTTGCTTCTTTGATCTACTCTCTACTTTTCTTAGTAAAATCTCTAACAAAAAGTAAACTCTATGAAGGTATAGATTTTCAGGAGTTTTAGTTACTGCTTCCTTCCTTGTGCTTACAACGTTGACGGTCTCATTATTTATAGGTGATAGTTTCAGTTGAGTGCCTGGATACTTGCACGAATAACACAAGAACCAAATTGTGGAGACCAATTTAGATATAAAAAGGGAGGTTTATCACATTAGTGTTAAGTGCTTTTGGACTTATCAATGACATCAGAGAAATTAGCTATGAGACTAAAATGGATGAGACTGGAATGATGTGAAAGTAAAAGCGAAAGAATGAAATAAATACTTTTCACAATGCTCCTGTTTGTACGTATATGACTGCTCAAAACCACATGGCACCTTAGTCTATAGGGTGACAGTGCTGTGCTGGGTCTGTCATGAATGGGAGACTACAGCAGAGACTACAGAAGGTTCCACCTCTCATTCCACCAGCCGGGGACACACAGAAAATAAATTCTCACAATTCAAAATTATGATTATATAAGATTCTTTGCATTCTATTATCTGGCTAGCTAAATTATTACTCAATGAATAAAATTTCTTAGATTTGATAATATTTTCAAAGAACTACAGCCCTAGATGTTCAAAGAATATATGTCAGGAGTTGGAAAACACCATATTTTTTAAACTGAATGTTACAGTCCTAAAACACATCATTTTTCAGTTAACAAAAAATTTTAAAAAGGAGATGGGAAGATGCTATAGTGTGGGGGCTTTAGCGGAGTTGTAGAAGGGCAGTGAGGGCAAAATATGATCAAAATACATTGTATATAGTTTTATATTTTCCAAGAATATATAAAGAAGCTTTGCTGACCTCCACCAGACATTGGATGTGGAAATCATTCATTTTCTGTGAGAAATAAATCTATTCAAAAGCCACTCAGTTGTTCCAATAATGTCTGTATAAACTAAGACCAGTTGGTAGTTAACGGATTATACAGAGAAACAGGAAAAAATGGGCACATAGTAAAATCACAAAGCCAAAAATTCACATAGCTTATGCTTCTTCCCTTCAGAGCCATCCTAACTTTGGGTCCAGGCAATAAGATGACATAAACTGTGATGTCCTATACATCTGAATAACAGTTACATCTTATACAAAAGTTTCCCTGCATCATATGATTCCTTCAAAAAGCTCCTCTCCACCCTTTAAACCAAGAGCTTGTGGCAAAAACATTTAATTCCAGCTTTGTACCCAGGGCCTCACAGCTGGTAGTCTTAGAAGAGGGTCTAAAAAGAGTATTTTACAGTCAAGTAACAGGCCTTTACTAATATCCTACTCTTTCCTTATTTTACGCTGAGAAAAAATATTTAAGTAGACTTATAGTGCATTTGAAACACTAGAAAGGTTATACATGAAGGCAATAGTGTGGGCTTAATAGAGCCAGGCTTTGAGCACAATATAAACTGACTTTTTTTCTAAAGGTCAAATTTGACTGCATAATGGCCAAATAGAATAAAGCCACTCCCCACACTTCCTCTTACCATATGAACAAAATGCCATTCCATCCCCTGGAGTTCACCTAGACAGAAAACCACAGAAATCTAAAATCTTCAAAAGAAGCATTGCTGAGGAACAACTGATAAAAGCCAGTGTGTGACACAGGCCTGCGTCAGAAGCCAGACAGCCACGAGGGATGCAAGTCTCCAAAAGCTCCAAAGCATTTCCAAGAGCACCCAGGGAAAATCCAAGGCAAGCTTCCAAGACAAAAATTGACGAGAAAAAAAAATTCTAGATGAAGATAGACAGAAAAGCATGCTCTTCAGTTTAGGAGTGATGCCAGATTTAAACAGCTGTCAAAGTGTGACACTGCAGAGTAACTCTCTAGTCCTTAAAGATCTGAAAAAAATACATTAGAATGCCTTACCAAATATCTCACAAACTGTGTGGAGTCCGTACCCACTCATGTAGAGAGGAATATGGAGACAGTTAAAGGAGGAAGTAAAAAAAATATATAAATATATAGTGATCACATTTCACTATATAAATGTATAAAATTCTCAAGAATAAAAAATTGAATGATAAGATGAAAAAAGAAAAATATAAATAATATCAGACACACACAAAATAAATCAAATCAAATCCACCCCCCCCCAAAAAAAACCCCTTTGCCCAGATGTTAAATGGTGACTTGATTCATTCAACGATTTCAGCTTAAAAACAAAAACATAAGCATGATTAATCATCTCATAAAAGAATATCAGTGGTGAACATAAACTTTGAAAGCATTCAAGAAGCTGTCAAGGAACATATTATTCTGTGTTCTGTAAAAAACAAAAACAAAAACAAATGAAGGTAGAAGCTGACATGTGTGGAAGCAATGCAACTAAGCAATCAAAATGTAAAGAATTGCTTTTACTGATCCAATAATTCCTGTCAAGGGAATTTGTTCTTAGGAGTAATTCAATAGATGTGCATAAGCCCTTTTCACAAATATTCTCTCAGTGTTATAAAAAGTGTTTAAAAAACCTAAACAAGAACAAACAAACCACTGGAGAGTAGTTTAATAAATTACAACACAAAGTATTATGAAAATGTGTTAAATTTTATATTGAGTGAAGCCTTTCATTTAGCTTCTAGAGAATTCCCAAAGGATATTGTATAATCCCACTTTCAAAAAGAACCATTTTCAGATAAAAACGATCTTGAGTCAGTGTCTTTTCACGGTGTGCTTTTCCTTAACACTGCTGTGTGTTTCACCTTCAAGAGGAGTCCTGAAAACATGCACTGTGACACAGTCCTAAGATGCTTTACAAGTATATATCACAGTCATACGGAAAACCATTTCAGCCTGTAAGTGTAAATGTTACTTAGAGAGTGACAGGCAAACCTCAGGGAATATTCCTGAGAAATGTCCATTAAATGATACTGGCATTTTTTGATTCATTCTAGGTCTAAGGGGTTTTCAGGGAAATTTATTATTCTAATAGAGTTGAATTGTTTTCTGATGGAAATTTTACCTTATATTTTATGTATAGTTAAGTAGAGAAGGGTGAAAGTGAGGAGGATCTGATGTTATAACAGGAAGATAAGCTATTATTTATTTAAACCTTGAATACAACACACTCTTCTTAGGACATAAACAAATCTCTGGATATACTCACTGTCCCAACACTATTGGCTAGTTACTATTCTTGTTCCTATTTTATAAATAAAAAGGTCCTAGGATACTGAGAAATTTAGTGTGTTTAATGTCATCAGCATATTAACAATCATATATATTTCTTCCTACTAAAATGCTAGCTACAAATATTACCTGTACCATAGTTTTGTCTTTAAGTAGCCCAAGGTACACAGGCAACTCTATTAGTTTTTAAAATATTTTTATTATTTCTTTTATATCTTCTTGTTTTGTGCTTGTGTCTGAGCTCTGCCGTCCATTTTATTTTCTCTCTCAGGTTTCAAAAAGCTTTTTTATTTAAAATTTCAACCAAAACAAGGTGAGGTAGGAGTGGGAGTAGACTGGGGTCTTTGGGGTCCATCTATGTGTCTGAGGTGTGAGGAGCAAGGGAAGGAGAGCCGTGCTTACTGTTTCTATAGATGCTCAAGCCTGAAAGAAAGCCACGGAGAAGAAGCATGTCTGGCCCACCGTTGGTCCAGTGAGATATTAACCAAGACTCAGAAGAATCGGCTGGGTGCTATGGTACTCAGAGGAGGGGACCGAAGTCATAGGTCTGTATTAGGCATCCGTGCTCCAATTTTTCTGATACTCTTTCACATCCTTTTTAGAAAGTCATTTTAATTAAAGGAACCAAATTTTCCTGGATTTAGGATGCTATTTTATGGTTTGTGGTGATGACACACATTTATAACAAATAGATGTTCTCAGTTTGCCCACTTTAAGTGAAAACCTATCACCATAAAGGAAACATCTATAATATTAGGTAGAAAGGAGACAGTTTTAATATTGTAATGGAGACAGTCAAGAAAACAATCACTAATGATTCTTGATCCTTTGCAGTGCCTGCTATTGAACTAGGAACTAAGTGTGTGGTTATCTGAAAATACAGTAGTGTATCATGGGTGAAAGTGACTAACACACAGAGGTGTACACATATTCTTCGGCACCTATGGAGGATTATTCCCAAGACATTTTTGTAGACAATAAACCCCTCAGTTACTCATATCTCTAATAAATGTGGTCTTCCCAGAAGCAAAATAAATAAATAAATAAATAAATAAATAAATAAATAAATAAATGAATAGATAGATAATAAAGCCTAAACCAAACCAACCAAAAATCTATACTCATGCCTCCTTGAAACTGTCTTATGGGCATGACTGGTAGGCATTTTATTGATTGCTAGTTAATTTAGGAGTGTCCAGCCCACTGTGAGCTGTGCTATCCCTGGCCGTGTGAGGCTGAGCCCAGCAAGAAAGGTAGTTGAACATGGGCCTGAGAGCAAGCTAATGAGCAGTATTCCTTCATGGTTTCTATTTCAAGCTCCTGGTCTGCTGTAGTCCCTCTTCTGTCAGAGTTCTTGCCTTATCTTCCCTCAATGATACGTTGTAATCTGTAAGAGGAAATAATCCTTCCTTTCCCAGCTTACCCTTGCCTGCCGGTGAGATGTGTGCCACAGCAATGGAAAGCAAACTAGAATAGCCACTTAGTTGAATGATTTTGAAGGGCACATGTAATTTCATTTCTTCTTTGAGGAAAGGATATGGAGTAAAGAATAGAATAAAGATACTTCTATTATAAGATTAGCAATTTACAGTCATTTGAGTACTTAATCTTGCAAACACCCTACAGGCTGAGTTCTATATGGTCAAGATTCTATAAATACAACAGAGAATAGTGTAATAAGTTGCTCAGGGTTGGACTAGAGAGGACAAAGCCAGAGCAATCATTGGGCTGATAAACTCTCAGGCTTGTGTTCTACAACACTACAGTAAAGAAAAGAACTCTAATACTAAAGCGATAACTAATAGAGAAAGAAAAATCAATAAAAAAAATCAAAGAGGGAGACCAACAAATTCAAAAGAGAAGGGAAAAGAAAATGAAATCAGGCAGTATTCTAGGAACTTTCTGTATATTGTCTCAAAAATCCTGCAACCCTGTGATATATTAGCAATCACCCTCTATTTGCATGAGAACTACAGATCACAGAGCTAAAAATGTTGGTATTAGGATTCACAATAGGTGCTACTGATACATATTGTGCGTCTTCCATAATAGATGCCAGATCTGTAGTTGAGTGACAATAATAGACTTTCTAGCCTCTGTATTCAAGGATATTTGAATTTAATTGAATGACAAAAAAGCCCCAAATAGATTAGGCAACACTGAGTTTGTGAAGGTAACAACACGTACTTATTTGGAAAGATCACACCCCTCAAATTAAAATGGAAAAGCTATAAGGAAAGTATATCTTACTTTGGCCTGAGAGGCATGGTGTGCATGACCACTTGTAATAACTATGTTAAATGTGTAAATGGCATGAAGAAGTAAACTCAGTGAAAAGATCACAAGGTTCTTTTTCTGATGCAATCATTCTTCCTCATGTGGATGAGGCATGTACACCCAAAGGTCTCAGCTCTCTTTCACTTCTAGAAAGAAAAGGTACACAGAAGAGATGGTGGCAAACACCCTGGGCAAGCTTATATGACTGTCTTATCCTCCACAAATAAAATACAGTATAGTAAATCCCATGAAGTCAGAGACATCATTGTATTCCTGTGTCTACCACAATCACATTCTGCTGAGGTGGATATGAAACCGTGGTGGATAGTTTCAGAAAAAAAGATTAAGAAAATTAAAGGAGGTTGAACAACAAGAAACAAATACGTCCAATCAAGATAGGCACATCTGTTTCTCTTTCATCAATACTGTTTCTGTCCCTTCTTATATGATTGTTTTTGGTTTGTTTGTTTGTTTGTTTTCTTTTAGTATACTTTCTGTGAATCCCACAAAGGCTTATATTTAGCAACTCTTCATGGTGTTGCTGTTGTTTTACCTCTCTGGGTCTACTATCAGGAGAGACACTGTCTGGGGGAAAGATAATATTGTATCATTTTTCTTTCTGTACTATGGTAGAACCCAGGGCTTTGTTCATTATAAGGATGCTTTCTATCACTCAGCTACATTTCTACTGCTGCAATTTAAAAAGTATTGTCCAATGTTGACATACAACGTGGTAAATACTGTTCTTCAGCAAATGATATCTATTTATTGTTCTTGTCTAGATAACATGGGTCACCAAGCAGAGAACCTTGCTTCCCTTTCACAGCGCCGAGACACCCATTCTCTCTGTAAGCCTGCTTATTTTCAATGCCTGGCCGTCAACTTATATTAATGAACTTTTAAAATTCACTGGGCTTTCCATGGTTCCTTCTCCATAAATATGTGCATTGCTCTCATGTGTCTCCAACTGGAATGGGCCCCATAAACCCTCTCCCACCTGCTTTGGACATCTCTATTTCAATGGGGCTCTGCTGCCCTCTAGGGGGGGGGCCTTTCATCACATATTTGTCAGCAGGAGCCGACAGTATCCTTGGCGGTGTTGTGTAGGAGTGACATGTCCATGGGAAGCCTGCCACACTTTTTGATCTCTTGGCTATTTCTGCACTCACCAGCTTAGAATTCTGCCATGGCTGTAACAGTGTCGTCTGTGATGGAGCATGAGATCGGCAAACAAGCAAGTGAGCGTGCTTAGGAAACCCATCACAAATACCACCTTGGAAGAGACTTACATACTCAGAGTGTTTGATGATACTAACAGTCTTTGGCTATGAGAACCTCATCAGAATTTTGGTAGTTTGAAGATTCTATTAAAGTTTATGTTATTGATTGAACTCAAGATCTGACAACTAAAGATGGAGGAGAGAATGTCATTTGTCCTTCTGCATGGGATTTAGGGGAAAAGTAGCTTCTTAAAAAGGTAGGGTGAAATATTGTGCTTCCTTATTTTCTTTACTGGTCTGGATGCATACTAAATGAAAACTCTTTGTTATTTATCTTGACTTACTTGCGGCTGGAGCTGCTGACTACTAGTTCATATTTGAGTCCAACTGTTTCCTTTTATGGTAGAACTTACCACTCGAGTTTCTAGGGGATCAGATAATACTGACATTATTACACTATTATTTCAGTATCACATTACTCCAATATCTACGGTTCCTAGTCATTGTTCTACCAAACTACATTTCACACACAAACGCTCTTGTGTTTACAACATTTTTTTCAAGAATTTTTTAAGGCTGGTCTAATTCGATGTCTCTTGGGTGAAGGGATGAAGCTCCATCATTTAAAAAATGTTCTTACTTGTTTGCCTTTCTATCCACCCCATATTCTTTCATTGGCTTCTTTCATTGCCGAAAGCTCATGGCTCTCCTAACTTCTCTCTCTTTGGTTGTAGGTTTCATCCTTCACTTCAACTTTGAATTCAGAGAACATGTTACTAACACATCTAAACTCAACTCTTGATATTTTTTCCTTTCATATCCTTCTTCCCATAAAGCTAAGTTACATTACTTGGATCCTCTTTTTTACAGAGAAACCTTAACTTCTCTTTACTTTCTCCATTACATACCACATTCAAACAGCTGTTAAAAATTTTAACCACATTAGCTAGTAGAATATTTTACCCATTATTATAACGTTACCCAATATCTACCTCTTCTTTCTACTTTATTCTGTGTAAAGCAACAGGCTATTCTCTGACATAGCAATCCTCTCATGTAACATCTGAAACTCTCTGAAGCTTCCTGCTACTGGAGAAAATATAAAATTTGTACCTTACCCAGTTATCCTTGCCGATGCCGGATTCCATTACTGCCATTTCCTTTTCCTGTTTTACTTCAACTACAATGGGCAGTTTGCTCATGTCTTAAAATTTTCAATTTTGTTGCTGCTTCAAGATCACTTCAATTTGTTCTTTCTTGTTCTCAGAACATTTATTGTCTAAGAAGTCTTCATGTTATATTTCTTACTTCATCTTATATTCTTTCAACTTACTCGCAGAGGCTATTCATGGTACTTTTCCCAAAAATGTTAGAGTAATTCCATGTCGATCTCATTCTCGTATCTCACCCTAGTTCATTTTCCTTATAATGATTAATGTTCTATATTTTTGTTTGATTACCATTATTGCTGATAGTAGGTGAAATTCTGCGAGAGCTATGTTTTTATTTTGTTTATTACTTCCTTTTTTTTCTTAGAGCATTTCTAGGTATATTGTACACTCTCAATAAATACACTCTCAATAACTAGGTGTACTAGTGAATAAATATTAAATGTCAAAGTATTAAATTTAGTCCAAGTTCACTAAAATTATCTTATATTTATTTATACTGATACTTGTTTTATCTTCAAAAAGAGAAATTTTAATGTGTTAATAATTTTGTTGTAATTTGGTTGGAAGTTGCATAAAGAGATCCTCATTTCTTTTACAAAAATAGTCCAGTCAGGTATGGTGACACATACCTTTAATTCCAGCACTTGGGGAGGTAGAGGCAGGCAAATCTCTCTGAATTGAAAGCTAGAGTGGTCTGAAAAGCAAGCCCAGATCAGTCAAAACTACACAGAGAAATCCTGTCTCTAGAAACCAGAGAGAGAGAGAGAGAGAGAGAGAGAGAGAGAGAGAGAGAGAGAGAGAGAGAGGAGAGGAGGAGAGAGAATAATCCTATAAATTCTCACAGCATTCAAAAATGAGAAAAAATTGTTAGAGCTTAAAATTGAACATAAATTAAACTAAAATAAGATATAATAGTTTAAAGACCATAATCTCTCTCTCTTTCTCTCATAACATGTATACATGCATGTATATATATATGTACATAAGCATCTCATGGAAGTATAGTTATTAAGGTGGGTTACATATGTTTAGGACTTCTGTGTATTTTGTGGTGAAGAATAACCTTTTTTTTTTTTGTATTTGTGTATTTGTTTTTTTCCTTTTTTTTATTATTAATTTCTTCAAACTACATCTCAGTTGTTAGCCCATCCCTTGTATTCTCCCATTCCTCCCTTGCTCCTGCTTCCTCCCGATTCCCCTCCCCTATGTCTGTGACTGAGGGAGACCTCCTCCCCCTGTATATGCTCATAGGGTATCGAGTCTCTTCTTGATGACCTATTATCCTTCCTCTGAGTGCCACCAGGCATCTCCATCCAAGGGGCATGGTCAAATATGGGGCACCAGAGTTTGTGTGAAAGTCAGATCTCCTTCTCCACTTAACAGTGGAGAATGTCCTGTCCATTGGCTAGTCTGGGTAGGGGTTCGAAGTTTACTGCCTATATTTTCCTTGACTGGTGTCATAGTTTGAGGAGGACCCCAGGGCCCAGACCCGCCTGTAGTTTTCCAGGACCCTCTGGATCCTTCTATTTCCTCATTCTCCAAGAATAACCTTTTAAAAGATGTAAGATGGAATGGATGAGATTAATGAGGATGTTTTCCATGATCAGTCAATACTTTGTAGAAATAGCTACATATGAGGATTATTTAAGTTTCACTTCAGCAGTTAACTTTGTGAATAAGTTTTATACTTAGGAGCAGCAGAAGGCAAATCAGAAAAGGCAAGAAAGATGAGCTGAAGGCACTATAAAGAATCTTGAGCAATCAAAAATATATCTTTTTCTAAAAGACATGGAGGGACCCTGGATGCCTTTTTATAGGTCAGATAAGTCCAGATTCCTACTTTCGGTACTCAGACACAAAGGATCTAATTTGTCTGGCATCTGTAGAAACACAGGTAAAGGTAAGTGGGGGCTGAGGATGTGGCTCAGTCCATAAAACGTTTGTTGCCCAAGATTGATGCCTTGAGTTAGGATCACTAGCACCCATCTAAAACACCAGCATGGCTGTGCTGCAGCCATGAGGGTTGAATGATCTCTAGATATCCCTGGCCAAACACTCTAGCCAGTCAGTGAGCTACAGTTTCAGTGAGAGACTCTGCCTCTAAATAAGGTGGAGATCAATTTAGGAAGACACATCCACTTGTAGCCTCTGTTGCTATCTACCCCACAGTCTCCCACATCTATATAATTACACATGTAGTTTGAATGAGAATGGCTCCCTTAATTTTGATTGGGCTCATATGTTTGAATGATTGTTCTGCAGCTGGTGAAACTATCTGTGAAGGATTAGGGTGGGTGACATTGTTGTCAGAGGAAGTGCTTCTCTGAGGGTGGGCCTTGAGGTTTAAGAAGCCCATGCTGAGCACAGTTAAGGCCTTAGTTTGACTCAATAACCTACTTTTTTGTCCTATCATCCCTATATATTTCTATATTCCCTCTTCTTTCTTTTCAGTCCCTATCTCCAAACATAAGAAAGAAAGATAAAGGGAGAGAGAGACATCCCTGAGTCCAAACTTGTTTTCTCTTTGGATAAGACCAATAGTTACAACTCCCAGTGAAAAAATCAACATCTAAAGCCCAGGAAAGCAACCAAAAACCTACCTAACCCACCTTAAGGGAAATGGAGTGCTGTTCTCTTAAGGTTTCTTCCAGCTGATTTGGGATGAATAATATATTTGTAGGGGTCCAGATAAAATTGGGGAAAATGGTTAAACAAACTAGGAATAACATTTGTGGTCCAGGATCTAAATGTTGAGAAATTCCAGGCTTAACAGAAGTTCTATGTGGGACAATCTGAAATGCTGGACCAATTGGAATCAGAAGCTTTCTTCTAAGAGAGAGAGAGAGAGAGAGAGAGAGAGAGAGAGAGAGAGAGAGAGAGAGAGAGAGAGAGGACAGAGAGAGCAGGGGTGGGGAGAGACAGAGACAAAGACTGAGACAAAGAAAGGGAGAAAGCAGGCATTGGTAGAGCAGAGAGGATAATCCATGCCCAGGGACAAGCATAGCAAGCAAAGAGATGCCTATGGTTTGATGTATTTCTGTGACTAGTGAAATTTAGCATTGTCCGATGGTATATGCTTTGGAGTTTCCTAATGGGGGACTAATGTTGGGCCATTGGGAGTTTGTAAGGCAATACGGATCATGTGAGTATGTATGTCAGGTTGTATTAAGGACATGGCCCTTGGTAATATTAGTGAGACTACAGTAAAGAAGATAAAATGGGTCTGAGAAATGGCTGCCTGTGTTTGAAGGGTTAGAGGAATTGAAAAGTCAAAGATGATTCAAGTTTGAAAAATTAGCTCCAAGTTGCAGCTTTCATCCAGAGAAGGTATATGAGAAAAAATTTAGCTATATGGTCTAGAAAAGATGTTATTTTTTATATCTTTATCAATATACTTTATTCTGTTGACATGCCTTGTACATTAAAATGATTCATGCTGTCAAGTCATTCTAAAACTTTACTTAAATATTTGTATGAAGTAGGCATCTTCATCCTTGATCACAAGCTGTACTATAGAGCAACAGTAAAAAAACATTGCATGTTTCAGTCATAGAAACAGACTTCTGGATCAATAGAATCAAGTCAAAGATCCAGAAATAAACCCACAAACCTATGGCACTTGATTTTTGATAAAGAAGCCAAAACCATACAATGGCAAAAAGATCGCATCCTTGACAAATGGTGCTGGTCTAACTGGATGTCTACATGTAGAAAAATTGCAAATAAATTCATATTTTTCACCCTGAACAAAAATTAAAGTCGAAGTAGATTAAAGACCTCAAGACAGAACCAGAAACACTAAATCTGTTAGACGAAAAAGTGGGGAAGAGCCTTGAACTCTTTGGCAAAGGAGACAATTTCTTGAACAGAACACCAATAGCTCAGGCTGTAAGATCAAAAATTAATAAACGGGACCTCAGGAAACTGAGAAGTGTCTGTAAGACAAAGGACACTAGTTATAGAATAAAATTACAGTCTACAAATTAGAAGACTTTCACCAGCCCTACTTCCAGCAAAGGGTTAATAATATATATATATATATATATATATATATATATATATACACACATACACACAAACTCAGGAAATTAAACAACACCAAACCAACCAATCCAATTAAAAACATAGTATAGAACTAAACAGAGAGTTCTCAACAGAGGAACATCAAATGGCAGAGAAACACCTAAAGAAAAGCTCAGTGATCTTAGTTATCAGGGAAATGCACATCAAAATGACTCTGAGATTCCACCTTACACCTACTAGAATGGCTAAGATTAAAATTTCAAGTGACATCACAGGCTGGTGAGGATGTGGAGAAAGGGGAACACTTATCCATTGCTGGTGGGAATGCAAATTTGTACAACCACTTTGGAAAATCAGTGTGATGCTTTCTCAGAAATAGAAATAGTACTACCACAAGATCTAGCCATACCACTCCTCGGCATGTACCTGAAAGGTGCTTCACCATTCAACAAGGACATTTATTTGTAGTAGCCAGAATCTGGAAACAATCTAGATGTCCCTTAACGAAAGAATAGATAAAGAAACTGTGGTACATTAACAAAATGGAATACTACTCAGCTATTAAAAACAAGGAAATCTTGAAATTTGCAGGAAAATGGATGGAAGTAGACATTATCATTCTGAGTGAGGTATCTCAGAGCCAGAAAGACATGCATGGTACATACTCACTTATAAGTGGATATTAGCAACATAGATGTCCTCTGAGAGACTCCATCCAGCAGGGGATCAGGACAAATGCTGGGACTTGCTGCTGGACTCTGGGTGGAGCACTGAGAGTGGTGTGGAAGAATGGGAGAATGGAAGGATACAGAGTGTTCAGGAGCTCCACAAGGAGACAATCAAGGCCAGCATTTCTGACCCAGGGATGCCTGCATAGATTGTTTCACCAACCAAGGACAATGCATGCAGTAAACCTAGACTCCCTGTTCAGATATAGCCAATGGACAACTCACTCTCCATGGTTGTGGGGGGAGCATTTACTAACTCTGACATGAACTCTAGTGCCCCCAATTTGCTCACTTCCCCTTGGTGGGGAGGTCTGGCAGGCACACAGAGGAAGGGGAGGCAACCTATCTAGATGAGACCTGATAGGCTGTGGTCATATAATAGGGGAAGAGGTCCCCTTCTGTCAGAAGTCTAGGGGAGGATAGGAACAGGAAGGTCCAAGCAAGGGGATGACAATCAGGAAAATCTGAATAAATTATAATAAATTAAAATTTAAAATGAAAACTTGGAGGCTATTTAGATCCTATTGTCTGTTGATATTTAAGACTGAGGTTAATACCTTAAAAAATATAATATTGGTCTTCATGGAAGTAATGTTGACTCCTTCCAGCTATAATATGTTATGTTATTTCCTCAGGCATGAAAATGTTATGCCCATGCTGATGGCAAATCCAATAGGTAAGATTTCAGTGGGTCCATTAGGGAACTTCTTCAGTTGGTGCATATCTGGGAACTAACATATCCACTATTATCACTGCTTGTACAAGCCCACATTGGCAGTCCTCCACAGGCCTGCACATAACCAGGCATAGAGCAAGCACAGAGGAGCTGCCCAGAGAATCTGCTTGCCACCTAGTGGCCAGGAAAGGAGCAGATGGGCTGAGGGTTGGGAGGCTGAGTGGAAGGGCAGAGAGGGGAGGTAGCAGAGGAGCAGAGGGGAGAGAGTCAGTAAATAAACAGTTGACACATAAGGTCTGAGGCTTCATTGGAATCACTGAGGATGGTCAGAAATGCCCTGGAGTTTAGAGGCTGTCTGCTCCTTTCAGCCAGAAACTCCCTTTATGTCTGGCACGATTCTCCCTGGAGATGCCGTCGCAGAGCAGTGTCTGCACAGTGAATACAATTACATGAAAGCCTCTGGAAATGTCCAAGGGGAAATTAGATAACATGTGCTTTGATGCAGGGATTTGGAGTTTGAAGGTGAAAAAAAAAAGAAAGACAGGAAAGATATCATAAGCCTGTGTCTGCTTTGCTCTGGTTTACATTAGCATTCTGCAAACGTGCCATTTAAAGTTCTTCCCCGAAATCAGTTTGCTCGGGTTTTCTCAAGTGTCATCAGATATTTCACATACTTTTAGATTACAGCAAATCTGAAAGTTAGATTTCTATTGTACAAGACTGTTGAGTCATCTTTTCCCTTTACATTTCATTAATCAACGGAAGGAAAACAACTACTTGTCTTTTTGTTTAGAACAATTGATTCTCGTTTTCCTTCTGTTTTAAAATGTAGTTTTTAGATTCTAGGCTTCCATTTTATGTTCTCAGATTACAATTATTTTTTTTTAATTAAAATAGAATCTAGAGGAGGGAGAAGGCTATGATCAGGATGTAAAACTACAAAGCTATCCCAGGACAGTCAAGGCTAACACAGAGAGAGACCCTGTCTCGAAAAACAAAACAAAACAAAACAAAAATTGATTCTCTTTCACAGCCCTAGAACATCCAATCTCTGCCCTGAGAAGTAAAGCTTACTTTGACCTGGTCCCACTCCTACTCATGGCCTTGTACCCAAAGTCTAGAGATTTCCTGGCAAATATGACCATGATTTTCTCTCCACAAAGAAGCTCTTTCCTTTATGCTCCTTATGTGCAATGTCATGATTTTTCCTTTGTAAAATGCACTGACTGGTATGAAAGACTCTCACAGACTGACAGGTTGGTCTCTCTTTTTACACTTTTTAATCCAATGCCTCACACTGTAAGAGAGTAAAAATGGTAGGACACAGTGAAGAAGAAAGTTATGATAGAGAGTGTGGAATTGTTTCCATAAGTTCGACACATGGTCACATGTCTGTGGGGGCCTCATCTTGATTAATAATAGACTTGACAAGATCCATCCCACTGTGGCTGGTAGGACCTCTGGGCAGGTGATCCTGGGTTGTATAAGAAAGAGGCTGAACAAGCCATGAACTCCAGCTGCAAGCAGCACTCCTCCAGAGCCTCTGTGTCAGCTCTTGCCTCCAGGTCCTTGCCTGCTTAAGTTCCTGAAGCCACTGCTTTTCATGATGTACAGTTTTTTTTTTTAATATGGAATTGTGAGTGAAAAAAAAAACCCTTGCCTCACCAAATTGGTCATGGTGTTTCATCACAGCAACAGTAAACCTAAGTATGACACAGTGTGAGGAGCCAGCCTCCTGATGCCTACCATGCCTCCCCTGCTTGCCGATGTATCTTATCGACTATGGTGGATTGTATCGGCTGGTCTGCAAAGCAAACTAGACCTTTCTTCCATGAACTGACTTCTTGTCAGAAATTTGTCACATCCAGAAAAATGCAGATTGCCTCGTTTATTTTTTTATGGAAACAAATGTTAACCGTACAGAAATTCTAACCAAATCATACCCTTACGCCTTTTCATACCCCCTGCTGGTTAACCATACATTTCCATCTAGTTCTGACAATACAGTAGTAATAAACCAAATACAGTGGTTTATTTGGATGTGAATACAGGATGATATCTAGTCTCTTAAGTGAGACATTGGCTCCAGTGAAGTCAGAGGGTATATAGTAGAAAGTAGAGATGATTTTTTTTTTTCATCACTGAGATACCCTGACACTTCTCTGAAGGGCAGAGTGGAAAATACACTTAAAAGTTCAACCAAATCAACTCTTTCAAAATGAGTGTTATTATCCTTAGGTGGGCAGATAAGGACCTTGAGTTTAATGATTGTAAAACAAAAATACTAATAGAGAACAAACGGAGGAACAATTACCTACTTGATAAATCCTCTTGGCAGGTTATCAGTCATGCTGCTCTAGGAAGACCATGACATTTGGTTTCAGTTGTCCTTGAACTTGAATCTCTTTGTGCTTCTGCCTACCTGTGTTATGTTGAACATATCACAGAACCCCTCTGCATTTCAATTCCTTCACTTTTCAGGCACTTAATAATAACAATGTGCATTTCTGTTCATGGCTCTCAAAGGATAGGTATAAAATGATTGGTTTTGGTGTGTATGTTTTTTGTTTTGTGTTTTGTTTTGTTTTTGGTTTGGTGTCGCTTTTTTTTTGTTTGTTTGTTTGTTTAAGATAGAGTCTCTTTATGTAGACCTGGTTGTCCTGAAATGCACTAAGTAGACCAGGCTGGACTCAAGCTCACAGAGAACTGCCCTTTTTTGCCTCTTGAGTGCTGATATTAAGGGCATGTGCCACCATGGCTGTTCATAAAATTATTCTTCAATCAGCACCTTCAGTATCCATGGAAGTTCATTTATATATACAGTCCTTGTGGTCCAAACTTATACTAGTTAGGTTTCCATTGCTGTAGGGAATGTTATAATCAAAAGCGACATGGGAACCTGCAGGTCATAGCCTATCATTGAGAAAATTTTAGGTAGGAATGCAAAGCAGAAATCTAAAGGCAGAAGCCATGGGGGACACTGATTGCTGGATTGCTCCCTGAGGCTTGCCAACCTTGCCTTTTTGCAGTTTAGGATCACCTCCTCAGGGTGGCCCTGCCCACAGTGGGCTAAGTCCTTCTATATCAGTCACTAATAAAGAACATGTTTCACAGAAATTCCCACAGGCCAATGAGATGGAGGCATTTTGCCAGCTGAGATTTCCTCTTCCCAGATAACACCAACTTAAGGCAAGTTGGCAAAAACAAACAAACAAATAAACAAACCCAAATAAAACCCAACAACCAGCACTCCTTACCACTTCAAACCTAATAAATTAGAAACTCAGGGCTTAGGTATTTGATCCCATAAAATAATGATATGCAAAAACACATGGCATAATGTGCAGAGACAAGTGTGGCCTGTTGGATCTGGAAACTTTATTGTATTCATTAGGCTTTGGTTTGAGTTCTTGTTGGCTTTGGGAGACCAAAGTCAGTAATGGATCAACGTTTGTTTGCAGCCACGGCCTTACTGTGTTTCAAGCTTGTACTAAAGAAAGACACATGAATAAATAAGGGGAAATTGCAACATTGGTTTGCATTTTTCCCTATGCCACTTTAACTCAGCAGTGGAGAATCACATTTTCTGGCAGGTTTTATAATCTGACGTGGCCCATTGCAACAGAGGTGGCAGCAAGCAAGTTTGTGAACAGGAGAGAAACTGACTATGCTTGTCAATTTCTTATTTATTTATTTTGACCTAGGCCAAAATGAAAGAAAAATGTGAACATATAGTTGCCTCATCAGAGAGCTTCGTTATGGGAGCATAAGAGTTTCTCTACAAGTCACTATTTAATTCTTACACACTTATGTCACAATGATTTCACAAGCTAAAACCATACTTATTGTGAAGGACTGAAAATACACTGACTGAACCACAAGACAAAAATTGAAAATGGCTAAACCCCCGCCCAAAGAACCCTAAACTATGAAGAAAGCTGACCTGCAAAAAGAAGACAAACATAAAAACAAATACCGAGAAACAATCAGATAACACATCTTAAATATATCATCAAAGAGTGCAGTTTTGACTTTTGGAGGGTCATGCATCCGTAGAATTGAGCAATGATTCTTTACTAGGTCCAGTCCCTCTAAACTTGAATTTTTCATGATACTGACTTCTTGGACTTCTTTTACATTATGCTTACCTGAGCTGTGTAGCAGATAGACCTGAGCTGGGATGACCCTATGGTTAGGAGGGAGAAGCCAATTCTGTATACATTTGGACTTTGGGACATACTCAGTATCATATCTACTAACACCCAGTGAGGTAAATTTTTCTGTCTTAATGTTGTAGAATCTCAAAGACCTTAAATGTTTACTCTATGGTTCTAGATTTTAAGGGTTGGAGATAGGATTAGAATGTAATCTGTAAGGCAAGACCCATCTCACCACAACACACCACTTCCAATTTACAACATGAGAGATATGAGTAGGCTGTGTTGTTCGATGATGCCACCTGACTGTCCACCCACTTGCAATCTTTATTCGTTTCAGACACTATAAATCAGTAACACACAAGGCAGAAATATATCTGCTATGATCTTATTGGAAAATAATTAACAGAAAACATGATATATGGTTGAGAAAGTGATTCCATAAGAAAGGAAATATTTGAGTACCAGGTACTTTGAAGACTTGCTTATCTGAGTTTCAATAAAAATTTTTTGTTTCAGTACCTATTGATTTGCCTCTATTCCTATACTTATTTTTCTCTTATTTGTGAACAGAGAATAATAATTTATACTACTAAATATGATGTAAATTTTCTAAATTTTAATGAATTTTAAAATCCTGTGAAGAGCTAATGAGAAATATATTAAATAATTTAGCATAGTAATTACCATAAAATAGTTGCTTGTTTATGCTAGTGTATAAAGGCAAAGCAATTTATTGATAACACACAATATTTTATTTTGTTTTCTAAGACAATGAAGAGGTGGTGGAGACTTGTATATTGATTAGGAATGGAGATAGGGACATACTATTTTTTTCTGAAAGTGGTTATAAGAGATATTTTTTGACAAGTGAAATTATTGAAAGTTTGATGAATGAAGCTATGGACAGGACACTGTGGAAGTTTGAAGAGTGATGACTCCCTGAAGTTCAGCTCCTGAAAACATGGCAGAGGAGCTTGCTTTCCATAGCCACCTCAGCTAAAGTCTGAAAACAAGACGAAAAGGAAGAGGTCAGGCAGAGAGTGGCCATGAGCAAAGCTGTCCTTGGGGGAAGAAGCAGCTCACAGAGAAACACTTAGCAACTCTCTACAGTACCCAGGGGAAGAGCCCCGCTTCTAATGTGTACAATCTTCCTGAATTAAGCATATAGATTCTCTTATTTGAACTGTTCATTTTTAGAGTCTTTCTTTGTCACAATGCTTACTTTTTGCTCCCCTCTCTTGTTTAAAATACAAACTCCGATATCACATCACTCCATCATGTCACTGAATGTATTTGTTTCTGGTTCTGTGTCCTTTGGGAGATTAAGATAAGCCTGAAGATGCTTTTTCTGTTTCTTTGTTTGCTCTCATCTCTGTATCCTTGGGGCATAAAAGGATCATGATTGCAGAGTAGGTACTCAAGAGAAGTGTAATTTTTGAGATGCTTCTTACATCTTTTTGAGGATAAAGAAAAAAAATGTGGGCAATAAGACCAACAGGATAAGTAAAAAATCATTACTGTTATAGAAATAAATATTTACCTAAATTTTTTTGCAAACTGAGAAAAAGTTTGGAAATTATGTATATTTGGCTCAGTTGCTGTCCTTTGCATGTACTAAATCACTTTGTGTCCATGTATAGATACAAGGTACTATAGATGCTCTCACTAGGTTTTATAAAATCATCCTTTTGTTTTTTTTTTAAACACTAGGTTTCAATATACATCCTTACATATGAATGCTGTGTCCTTTATGATCCTTGCAAGGTGCTACTTAATATCTGCCTAACAGACTCATGATCAGTCCATCCTGTGATCATGCTCTGCTGAGGACTGCTCTAGGTGAGACTCTGAGGAAAATATAAATGTATTCAACACAGCACTGAATAGTAAAAAGATTGTACGTAGGCACTGGACAACTCATGTATGCCTATAGGACCTAGCATAGAGCCTGAAAATGTTTAGGTCTCAGTAAAGATACGTGCAAAAGTAAGACAAACAGATGCTAAGAGTGTGTGCCAAATGCACAAATGCTCTAAGCATTCAAATGGGGGAAGCTATGTGACATGATTTAATCTGAAAGGTTCCTTTAAGGAATCTTTGCCTTTGAAAATAAATAGGATCCAGAGGGACAGAAGAGCCAAAAGACTCTCAGAGAGAGAGAGAGAGAGAGAGAGAGAGAGAGAGAGAGAGAGAGAGAGAGAGAGAGAGAGAAATAACACATCATTATGCACAGACTAATAGTGCCTTAATGAACTCTAAGCAATTGGAGTCATCCAAGTCTGATAATATTTGGAGTGTCTTGGAATTCCAGGCATGTTTTAATTTAGTCAATGGATATACATGAGATAGAAGTTGGCTTAGTAGATAGCCTAAGTGTTCCCTCATAAGAAGGTTAGTCAAAGCAGAGTTAATTAGTTAATTAAAACAAAAGTGGAAACTGATAGTTTCTAAAATTAAGTTAGCACCATAAGTACTAATGATACTACAGCTGGACCATAATCCCTAGGGAGGGTTTTCTCTTCTTTTAATTTAGTCATGAAAAGATCACTAAATCTAGAACCTCTACTCTATGTCTCTGAAAATTCACAATCTTATAGACTCAGAACTTGGACATGTCAGCTTTAATGATTTATTTATACCAGAACTGGGTTTGCATTCATTTGTCAACTTGCAACTGGAGTGAAGGTCTGAAAAGGAAGCGTGGCATTATCCCCTTGACAATGATTTGATGCTGTACCATGTCACATGTGAAATTAGTGTCTAGAACCAAAATGTTAATCACAGGGACCTCTATACATTGAAGGAATAAATAGCATGCTTCTATTAAAAAAAACTACAGTGACTCATTTCTATTTAAATAAGACTCTCCCTTTGCTATTTCAGTGAGTTGAATGACTGACTTCTGGGCCCTTTCCTTTCTGCTCTAGGGCAGGCCAGCTTCACTTCCCAGAAAACTGCTGGGAGCTGTGCTCCTTCCTTAGGAGGCCAGAGAGCACAAAGTAATTCTCACTTCCTAACCAAAGGTAGAATTGGCCCTCCTTAGCTCCTTTTCACTGATCATAAACCACTCTTTAGATACCTTATGCATGTTTTTCGTTTTAGCTGCCATGCTGTTTTCTACAGCAAACCACTCAGAACATGATTTTTTCATAATGTTAGAGTGTGTTTAAAGACCTAAGTGGAATTTAAAAACTGTGCTATGTAATTCATCTCACTTTTAAGATTTTTCCCAAGGAGAAGTTTGGAAATTGGGTACTTTTGGTTTATCTGCTGTCCTTTGCATGAACTAAGTACTTGGCGATGCGCGTGCGATTACAAGGTTGCTTAGATGTGCTGTCTAGGTTTTGTCAAGCCATCTTGACCCCAGGTTTTATTATGAATAAATTCATTATGAATTCACATATAAATGCTGTGTGCTTTGCTCATATCCACCCCATTTTAATCTTCATTTGATCCTCTTTGCCCCTTAACTGCTTTCCTCAACCAACTGCACTATACCTAGGTCCTCTCAACGTCCATGTATTGTGTTACATATACATGGAAATGTTGTAAATTCTGAACAAGAGCATGCATTTGAGCAGAACATGTGACTGTCTTTCTAAGTTGGTTAAATCATGTCTCTTTTTAAAAAATGAGTTTTATTATGACGTCTTCACGGGTAAATGCCATATACTTTACTCATATTCACCCTTTCCATTTCTTTCTCTTGTTCTGCTTTCTTTCTCCTAATGGTCACCTTTTTCCCCTTAAGTACCCTCATACACACACACACACACACACACACACACACACACACACACACACACACACTTCTATTAACATTTTGGTTAAAGTTCAATGTTTTGACATAAATTAAAGATACTCTGTAACCATATTCAGACATGTGTGTATATGTGCATGCACATGCATGCATATGTGTATTTTATGGGTGCTGTATTCTGCATTTGAATAGAAAATGTGATATTTGTCCCTTTGAATTTGTCATATTATCTTTTACAAGTCAATTCTCTTTGGACCTTCTTAGGAGAGACAAATATGTTCTATGTAGAATACATTACTACAGCTGTTTTTTTCCCCTGTGTTCTTAGGTATAAAATATCTATTTCAAGTTTATAGATTTTTCTTGTAAGAAGGTTACATCTATCATCAAGTGTGTTCTTGACACATGTTACTGTCTGGAGATGCTCTAAATCCTTCTTTTCTGCATTGTTACTGATGTTTGTTATTCAATTCCACTCTACTCATCAAGATTCAAGATCTGGCCATAAAACATGCCTTAGAAGAAAGAAGAAATCCCAGTGTATAGAGAAAGTATCGTATTAGATGGCTTTGCCTGCCTCTTCAGCATCTGCTAGTAGTTTGAGGACAGCTGCTCAATCTTAAAACACATTGTTGAATCAAATGAATTCTGTCTTGTATGCATGTGCCTATAGAAATGGGGTTACCTCCGAGTAAAGCTAAACATTGTTTTCCTTTGTCCTCTCAATTGCTCAGGTTTTTTTTTTTTTTAAAAGAGCCCAGATATTTTCTTGATCTGTCTTCTTTAAAACAATAAGTGACCAGAAAATTTCCCTTCTATCAAAAGCTAAGGCTCATCTGCTACTTGCTATATCTGATGCCATGGTCACCGAGGAGCTGTCATATACATGACCAGCCTCACAGACTGGTGTCTTGCTTATTGTTCATGGCTTGAAATATAAATTACAAGTCATCTGTAGCAATACTCAGATTTATTTTCTTCACATCAGAAGAAAAAACTGGACAGACCTATAGAGCAAATTAAAAGATTTTAAGCATAAACTATGGAATAAAAATGCTTTAAAGGGGTTATTTGCCTCAAAATGCCTTTACATTTTATTAAATGATTGGAAAGAGTTAATGAACAACTGTTTTTATATTACAAGATTCAACAGTACTTATCTTTAAGCCAAAAAAAAAAAAAAAAGAAAATTTCCAAACATTGTTTGACATAATAATTATAATCTGTTTTCCAAAGAAAAAGTTATGAATCTTTACATAGTGCACTGAGAAATGTTCATCTCTTGTCAGCACAAGTTGAGATCCAAGGTAAAAACTGCTCCATCACATGCAAGTTATGCGGTGATGAATAAAGTCTTCAAATCATGCTCAGCATCATGTTCCTTATTTGAAAATTGCAAAAGATGAGTGCTGATATTTGCCATCTTTCATGATAATGATAAATGTTGGATGAATTTGTAAGAATTTTGTAATTTGAGCAGAACATAGCAGATGCCTAATGGATGAAGGTTTCTGATCTCTCTTTAAACTGCCACTCTATTTCTTTCCCACTTCTTTACTGGTCTCCTTATCCTTTTCTATTTCTCTGATCACTATTACTACTGTGCATTACCACAAAATGCATCAGCTTATGCAGTGAAAACTGTCACACACTTTCCCCATCCAGTTTCCTTTATAGATGATGACAAGCTAAAGGGACTATTTTCTCAGTTTATGGTATATATTTGAGCAAGTGTTGTTTAAGGAGACATCAAGACCTGTTCCTATAGGACTTTGACAAGACTGTTTTCGAATAAGTAGAACCAGTTCACGGGGATCTAAAAATGGGTTCTTGCAATTAAGCTTTAGTCTAAAGGTTTTCTATTTAGTAAGTGCTTTCTATGTGTTGTGGCCAAACATTAATATAAAACTGTAAAATCAGATTATTATGTATTACTGCATAGTTTATTAATCAGACTGAAATAGATCATTTAAGTTGATACTGTTATATTTAAACCCAGGCAAGGCTCCTCATGGAATGCTGCTGAACATGTATGGTCCTGCTCTGCTCCCTCTCCAAGAGGGTACATTAACTGTTGGGAACAGCTATTGAAATCTTTGAATTGTTACAACAGTCTTTCCTCTAAGGCATGCAACTGTTAAGTGGGGAGGCACACATTACTCTTCCCATTGAATGATGGGTGATGAAGGGATACATAGACTGAATGTAGAAACAGAACTCAGACCTGGTCCTGGCCAATAGCCATCGGAGTCTCCATAATGCAATGGAAGGATGCAGACGAAGGTAGAGCCAGCATAGAAGCTCCTTATCCATCACTGTAGACCTAATTCTTGGGATTTTAGTTACCTACTGGAGACCTTCCTAAACACCAGCTCATGGGCTCCATAGCACAAGAGAGAATTCAGTCACTGAAAATTACAAGTAATAGCAGTAATTTAGAAGAAAGCCTGAAAATATTACAGACACCCTTTATACTTGTTCTCCATTATCTAAGTCTGGTGAAGCAATGTGATACACACTGACCTTTACGAGACTGGGATTTGAAGGCAAGGTAACTGTTTAAAGAGTTGTGTCCTTCAGTGTGAAAAATTGTACGATAGTGCTTTGAGAATTTTGACTCTGTATCAAAGAGGAGTAATATTTTAAGTTTAGGATCAGGTTGAAACAAAGGAGGAGAGGAATTTTAGGTCACATCCCTCACTGAGGATTGCAGTTTGAAAAGGGCAGCAGGGAAGGAATGCACTGCAAGAGGATGCCAGCTTTTTATGCCAGCTTACATGTACTATTTGGTGGCAAAAAGAGAAATCATTCTATAGTCAGATTGTAGCCCATCTCAGCTATAATCACATGGATAGATCAGGCTTCCTTTAAGGTTGCATAAAACAATAACAACTTCTCCAAAGTCTCTCTTCTTTTTGCAATTGTAACCCCCAATTGTACTGATTTCTAGACTCAGTACCATGAACTCTATGGCCCTGAAAAGAAAACAAGTTAACACGTTGCCACAAAATCTTTTCTCCGATCATTTTAAAAAAATGTTGAGATATGATAGCTAAAAATATTAGTAAAATATCTTAGAGAAACAGTACCAGTGTGCCAAAACATGACTTGAGTCTGATGGCAATAAGATTACAAGAGACCTTTGCACTTCAGAACAGTAAAGGCTCAGAACTTCTTGTGAAAGTCAGCATGATCAGCTCACAGTGTTGTGGACATTGGGAAACAAACAGAAACCCCGATGCATCACTACCTTTCTAATCTCATTAACTCATCAAATACACCAACACATCACTAATGATATGTTCCCCTGTTTAAAGTACCACTGTGACTCCAGCTAGGCACTAAGACAGAGGGATTAGAAAAGTAGACTAAGTTTCTGTTCCCAGGGAGTTTGCTCTGCCTAAAATATGAAGCAAGATGCTTTAAACAGTCTGGCTTAATATTAAGATGGTGAAGTCCTGGAAAGAGAAGACCGAGTGAGCAGTGCTTCCATAAATTTACACTGCACTTTGGATGTTCCCTTAATTGTTGGCATCATCCTATTCATCTATATAACTGACTTTCAGGTATTGAAGAATATTGGCAATTGATAACTTAGTTCATTAAAGTAACATTTCTTAAGAGGTGCTTATTGTGAGGCACACATACAGGCATATGTTAGGTACTCCTCAAACTCAGTAACAGATGTACTTCCTATAATCTCAAGTTACCAGAAGGGGAAATGCGGCAAAGAAGTTAAGAAAATCTGGCAAAGGTTATACAGTTAAGTAATTTCTGCTTCTAGTATTTAATTCCAGTGTTATCTAGTACAACATTATGTCACTTTGACTAAAGTGCCTACTATGTGTCTCCATTCCTTACAGCCCATGACATAAGTGATGTGATCCCAATTAGTCATTTGAAGTCAATAAGGTAAAGAGAGAGGATAGCAATGCCAGAATTCAAACAAAAGAAAAACCCAGAACAAAATGTTACACAGTCAGGGTGCTTTGCCACCACTCAGTGCTGTCTCTCTGAGGAGCCTTCTCTCTTGAACTCTAGGTACACAGACCTAGGTAAATAATTGCCTTTCCATGCCAGCTTACCTGTTTTATCAATTCTCCCTAGAAAATTTTTATTTGGAAAAAGGGCGGATAAGAAAAGCCTCGAAAATAAATGTCTTAGCCAACATGTAAAGCTGGTTTTGCAGAAATTTCAGGAGTGCTTAATTAGAAGTGTTGGGAAGGCGTGAGGGGAGCATGCGAGCAGGTTAGTCATATAGAAGTTCGTCTGTGTATAAACCAAGGCTCTTCTGGCATTTGTTTTTGTTTATATTGTTTGTTTGTTTTGAGACAGGGTTTCTCCGTGTAGCCTTGGCTATCCTGGACTCTTCTGGCATTTGGTAAAGAAGGAAATGGTGCAAAATAAAGAAACAAGAAATGTAAATTAGAAAACAATTTGATGAGGGAATGAAGTAAGGGTACAAGTTAACTTCAACCAGTTAGGCTTCATGGGTAAACTTTTCCGAGAATCGTATGAGTCCTTTTCAAACCTGAGAAGACATTTCATACTCACCATTATTACCATGTATGATGTGAAGGAGGAGAGATTACGGAAGAGGCTCCCAGTAAGACTAGATGGAAGTATGTAAGACTAGTTTAAGCAATATTTTTTAGATATGTATTTTTACTTTGAAAGACACTTAATTTTTTCATTTGAAAGCTATTTAGCTAATATTTATTCATCCAGTTTTTAGGAAGACTATCTAATCCCAGTAGATTATCCTGGGCAGCTTTGTGATAGGTAGTTCCTAAAGAGAGGGCATCTTCATTTATAATCCATGCATCTATGGGGTAATACCTCCTTATTTCCAACTGTCAGCAATCTGTGTACCACTTTTAATACCTTAGAATTTGTCCCAGGACTCATGTTCTCTGTTTTGAATCCTGGGGACAGTTAGAGGGGTAGCACTCAAAGTCACACATTCATTGGCGATTTGCTCCAGATCATTTGCAGACCGCAATTACCTGTTAGCTGCTGTTTATGATATTGAACCTGGGGTCGGATAGGAGTCTAGACAACAAAGACCTGGGACACTAGTGAGGTTAGTACAGTCGTATGCAACAGTACTGTGTTGTTTCATTCTTTCAGTCTATTAAAACATCTCCCCTAAAGAGTTTAACTTTCCCATTTCAACTAAAATTTAACACACCTCACATTTCCCTGTATTTTGAAACTAACTTGCCTTAGGATGAAACTGATTTATTAGTGATTTTGCGTTCTGTGCTAGCTCCAGCTTACCTAACAGCAACACTTAATCAACCCTATAATAAGCATTCATGAGACAGTCTCCCACCCTAAAGCACCCTGATTTCTGTAGTTCCAATCACGCCAACATCACTTATTGAAAGACTCCAAAGCAAATGCAACGGTTTCCCTACCAGCCATTCCCTGCTAGGCGTTTGCAACTGTTTTTACCTTAGAGTTTCCCCGGAGGAACCCCTCCTCTTCCACAGGTTGACTAGGCTGCTGGACCTGCTGGCTGCGGAGGATGACTTCCCATCCCCGACGTGCATGCGCACCACTGTAGATGTTGTGAAGGCGCTGCGCACATTTCTTTCCGGTTTGGCTAGGATGATGTACACCTTCGGCACAAACATGCAGCCCAGCGCCACTGTGGCACTGAGGCTGACTGAGAAACACATGGTGATGATTTTGTAGTTGCTGCCAAAATAGATAGGCACGAAGGCCAGCCATATGATGCAGGTTGTGTACATGGTGAAGGCAATATACTTGGCCTCATTAAAGTTGGCTGGAACATTTCTGGTCTTAAACGCGTAGAACGTGCAGCTCAAAATCAATAACCCATTGTATCCAAGAGGAGTAACAACCCCTAGATTGGTGGTGTTACAAATCAAGTAGACTTCTCGAATGCTTGGGTAGTCATGCATTATATCCGGAGGCTCCATGATAAACAGGGCCACAATAATGCCCAACTGGATGCAGATGAGAATGAAGGCAATCACTAATTGAGCACAGGCACTCATGAACCTGGGCTTTTTGGTACAGATCTTCTTCTTGCTGCCAGCCAGGATCCTGGCAATACGGTTAGTCTTGGTTACAAGGGCTGAGTAGCTCATGGCTGGAGAGAGGCCGATGCCAATTCTCTGGAGATAGCAGTAAATCTGTTTGGGCTTTGCAATGAGGCAGAAAGTACATAAGTAGCCCAGGCAGATGCCAGCAAGGATAATGTAGCAGAGCTCCCTGCTGGAAGACTTGACCACAGGAGTGTCCCGATAAATAATGAAAACTATAGTAACAAAGAGGGTAGCCAGCAGGCCAAGGCAGGCAAACACCACAGCTGCAATGGGCTCAGGGTCACCCCAGCGAAGGTACTGCACAGGGATCAAGTCACAACCTGCAGAGACACAGACATATATTGAAAGAGAATGAAAGAAAAATTATTTGGCTTGCAAGTTCCCATTTTTATAAGCAGCTGCTTTTGATTATTCAGTCTGTCTCTCATTTACTGTTATAATTCCAGCCTCTCATGCAATGTATTTCTGCAAAGATTCATCCAGAAAAAATTAATATTGTCAAGTATATGCTGTTTGATAGGAACTGTCCTACATTCTAGAACAAAATGATGATAATAATTTTTTCATGCCATCATAAAAATTCAATTGGGACCTTTAAAACAATTACTTATAACTGGGGGCGTAAAGCCTATGGGGAAGTTCCATGGCTTCATTCTTAGCCTGGAGCAACCAGGGATCACTACAATAGGAATGAGCAAATGTTAATATGACAGGACATGAAACTGAGTGGGCTTGGGGGACAGAGGTCACCTGTAGAGAAGGAGAAACGAAAGGAGACTATGGATAATATTGTGATGCATGTTCTTGGATGAGGCTGCATACAAGGGGGGCATCTTCAGGTCAGAGTGTCTTAAGTTGACCAGAAGTCACTACTGGGAAATGTGTAGAGGACATGCATGAACAAATCTGTGTGACTGCGTTTAAAACATGCTTTGATGGATGTATGAAATCAGGCTGTAGACAAAGCTGAAAGCTACTGTAGAGCCATCTAAAATGTCTGGATGGGTGCAGGAGTATATGAAAGGTGACCAACACCGGTAAAAAAAATTTAAAGCTTTTAGAAAGATCTTATTTTTAGATGTTACAGAAAGAAAGTCTTAAGATTATTTTTTATATAAAAACTGAACACAGAAGACAACTGGAAAACAGAAAGGCATGATTCTCTGTACATCTACCCTTCTTGCCTCAGGCATCAGTATTTCAAGTTTTAGATAGTTAGTACTATAGGCTGGATGGAATTATGTGCCTGAGGTCATCTGCACACTTGGCAAATCTGCTTCTAGTAGAAAACATATTTGTATTTCCAAGAACTGTTAAAAAAAATCTCTTAACATAGAAATTTTGTGACTGTTCCAAAATAAATATAAGTATATATATATATATATATACACACACACACATATATATATGATTATAAACAAATGCATATTTCACTACCAATGCATGGATCTGAACAAATACACTGTTAATTCAGGCACAAAGATCAATAAATAATAAATGAGACCTCATGGAACTGAAAAGCATCTACATGGAAAGGATACAATCAATTTGACAAAAAGGTAGCCTACAGAATAAGGAAATATTTTTTCAAACTCCACATCGAATAGAGGACTAATAGCCAAAATATATAAAGAATTCAAGGAATTAGATATATATTAAAAAAATAAACCCTCAAACAAATAACTCAACTGGAAAATGGAATACAGATATAAAGAGAGAATGCTAAAAAGAGAAAACTCAAAGTGGTTGAGAAACATTTAAAGAGATGTTCAACATGCAAATCAAAACTACTTTGAGATTTCATATTACACCTGCCAGAACGGCCAAGATGAATAATACAAGTGGCAACTTATTGTGGTGAGGATGTAGAGCAGGAGGAACAGTTTTCCATTGCTTATGGAAATGTATATTTGTACATCCACTATTGAAATTTGTATGGCTGTTTCTCAGAAAGATGAGAGTTGATCTACCTCAATATCCAGCTATACAACTGTTAGGCACATACCCAAAACATGCTTCATCCTACAGGGACATTTGTTCAACCATGTCCATTGCTGTCATATTCCTAATAGCCCAAAATTTAAAACAACATAGGTATCACTCAGCAGAAAAAAACATGCATAAAGAAAATGTGATGTATCTGCATAATAGAATATCTTTAGCTGTTAAAAAAAATAATGCAATTTTAAGGCAAATGGATGTAATTATAAAAAATCATCCTGAGTAAGGTAACTCTCAGACTCAGGAAAAATAAATATTGTATGTATTTACTTACATGTGGATACTAATCATTAAATAAATGATGCCAAAAATAATAAAATAAGTCTTTGAAAATAATAGTTCCATTAAACATTACAGAAAAAGATTGATTAAAAATCAGTGGTGTTAATTTTAGAAATAAGTAAAAAAAAAAAATGGACATAACATTTTAAATGACCCTTGTACCCAGATAGCTGTGTTCATATCATTAATGGTGGGTTTTAAAAACTTAAATCAAGCTCACTTGTCATAAAATATATGCTTTTATTGCAGTGTATGTTTAAAAAAGATCCTGTGAGATTCCAATTAGCAAATTAGAAAATGTAGATCTTTATTGAATGTTGGTCATCCTATTTTCTCTCAAATAAAGCCTCAGCATTTATAAAAGAAAAAAAAATGATAGCCAAGCTATAACACATGTCTCCAGAGAGGTTAGGCATAGAAGAAGAGACCGGGAGGAATGCATGGATGTCCCAGAGAGGAAAAATAGATTTTATGGATGAACTGGAACTGGATGGAGGGACAAGAAAGAGAGGTTCATGTGGGAAGAGGAGGGGAGACATGGGATTGAGGGAAGAGAGGAGAGGAGAGACAGAGTTGAGGAATGTATGGAAAGGTAGGGAAATAGAAACTTCCTATAATATATGAAGGTGATCCTAATAAAGTCTTTTTAAAAAAATATTTTATTAACTTATTCATATTACATCTCAATTGTTAGCCCATACCTTGCATCCTCCCTTTCCTGCCTCCCTCCTGCTTTTCCTCTACTCCCCTCCCCTATGTCTGTGACTAAGGGGGACCTCCACCCTCTGTATATGCTCATAGGGTATCAAGTCTCTTCTTGGTAGGCTGCTATCTTTCCTCTGAGTGTCACAAGGCCTCCCCATCCAGGGGACATGGTCAAATATGGGGCACCAGAGTTCGTGTGAAAGTCAGTCCCCACTCTCTACTCAATGTTGGAGAATGTTCTGTCCATCAGCTAGATCTGGATAGGGGTTCAAAGTTTACTTGTCCTTGGCTGGTGTCATAGTTTGAGCAGGATCCCTGGGCCCAGACCCGCCCATCATAATGTTCTTCTTGTATGTTTCTAGGACACTCTGGATTCTTCTATTTCCCTATTCTCCCATGCTTCTCTCACCTAGAGACCCAATAGGATGTCCTCCCCTCTGACCCAGTTTCCTGGTAAGTGAAGAATGATGTCTTAAAATAATGAGGGAGATGGAACCTCAATTGTACATCTCTTTCACCAAATGAAGCTTCCAGTCCCAGGACTGGCTTTCGGCCAATTGATTTGTTGACCTAAAAGGGCCCTGGAAACAATCAAATAACACAGACTGTTGCCAAGAATGTAGGTTGTTCTTCATAAACTGGCAGCAAGGCCACATTGCTGAAAATACCACTCACACAACTCACTGAACATGGAAGAGATCGAGGTGTGATTACATAGAACCTTCATCTGCATGTTCTCATGCCTTTGCCATGTAAAGGTACTCTGCAGGCTACCAAAACAAATATAAACAGCAAACTAAACACAAAAAAAATCTATAATTTGTCCTTCCTGCAAAATGTGCTAGGGCAATGGTACCACAAAGCTTGTGGGAGTAACTGGCTGATGTCTTATTTAATTTAAGACTATATGAGATGGAAATAATATCTAACACTGCTAGGGTGACCAAGAACCAGAGACTAGACATTCCAGAGATCTATGGTAAAAAAAAAAATGACTACCAGTAAATTAAAGAAGTAACAATGAAATGACTCTTAATAATATTCCGGTCTACTCATAGATCAGTTCTACCGCCCTAAGAGAAGCTTCCTTCTGCAGCACATGGGAGGTAATACAGGTGCCATTAGAGAGAGAGAGAGAGAGAGAGAGAGAGAGAGAGAGAGAGAGAGAGAGAGAGAGAGAGAGAGAGTGTCTTGGAATGTCTCCATCAAATCCCTTTCTCCAGTGCTCAGGGAACCCACAGAAAAGGAGGCAGAAAGAAGGATAGCAGGCTACCAAGAAGAGACTTGATACCCTATGAGCATATAAAGGGGGAGGTAATCCCCCTCAGGAACAGTCATAGGGGAGGGGAGTAGGGGGAAAATGGGAGGGAGGGAAGAATGGGAGGATACAAGGGATGGGATAACCATTGAATAAATTAATAAAAAAACAATTGATAATAATAAAAAAAAAAGATTGGTAGAGACAGAGGGGATAAAGGACACGAAGAGAACAAAATCCTCTAAAACAAATGTGCAAAGCTCATATGAATGCCGGGAGACTGAAGCAGCAATCACAGGGCATGCATTAGCTTTCCATAGACATCTGTACAGGGTCCTCTGCATATATATACACCTTAGCTTTCATTTTAGTTCTTTTAAGGGACTCCTGAATATGTGAGTGAATGGATCTCAGATTCTTATGCCTTCTTTGAGACTTTTTTATTCATCGATATGATGGTTTCTGTTTTACCTATATTTTACTCTGTTAAAAATTATTTAAAAAAAATAAAACAATAACTTAAAATTTTTTGAGTAGCCAAAAGTGCATGTTATTATATACATCTTTAATTATAAACATATATATATATATATATATCTTACTGATAATGCATAAATCTGTGTCCATATTTTCAGTCACCTATATTCTCATACAACACTTAAATATTAAGACAAAACTGGATGAGGCTACAAATTAGATGGTGGAATGCTTACCTAGAATGCATAAGAGCCTAAGTTTTATTTCTAGCACTATGGGAACTATGGATTCCAGAATGTGCTTGTAATCCCACCATAGGAGAGGTCTATGGTCATCTTTAGCTATATAACTCATTAGAAGGCAGCCACTAGGAGACAAAAATCCTATCTTAATAAAAATGTTTAATTCTTAATTAACAAGAGTTTTAAAATATGCTACCTTTGATACTTTAGTATGCCATAGAGCTTTGGTTTATACTTATACATTTTCCCTTATAGAAAGTTCTTTTCAAAAGAAAGAATTAATCGCTATTATCTTTATTCTTAAGGAACAATGCATTTATGGCAGTGATTTGACATGAACTTCATTGTCAAAAGCAGTTAATTAGATAGAGGCTGTTTCTGTTGTTGGGTCATGCATTTCTGGTGTTCACACACACACATAAGAAAAATTCTATGTCATATATGAAGGAGGGATTTTTTTTTCAAAAGATAAAGAAGCAATTGAAGACATTCAATGCTTAAGTGCTTTCTATTTATACACTTTTCTGTGATCCTGTTCTTAATTCCTTGTTATCTAAATGTAATGAAATACTCCAATTTCTCAATGCTTTGCATAGAATAGCATTAGTCTTCATTTTTATGTGAGATAGATTCTTGATCTCTGGATGTGTACTACATTACCTTCTTGTGGGTAACTAATGACAATTCATTAGCGTTATGTGTTGAGAAAGTATGCTTGGGATGTGGCTTTCCTGTGATTTCAGTATTTGGACCCTACCTGACTTTATATATTCATGTGAATATTATTTTATTGAATGTGAACCACTTAAAAAGCTTTGTGTGTAGTTCAATGATAATACCATTGCACAAAGCCAATTAGTAACTTTCCTTATGAATAGACTCAGTATTGTGTTGCAATCAATGTATCTTGTAGTAGGACGGTATCCTGAGCTTTCAGTCACAGACAATGCACCATAATCATTTAAGGAGTATAACAAGTCTCTTCTTGGTAGCCTGCCATCCTTCCTCTGAGTGCCACCAGGTCTTCCCCTCCAGGGGACATGGTCAAATATGAGGCACCAGAGTTCATGTGAAAGTCATACCCCACTCTCCACTCAACTGTGGAGAATGTTCTGTCCATTGGCTAGATCTGGGTAGGTGTTTAAAGTTTACGGCCTGTATTGTCCTTGGCTGGTTCCATAGTTTGAGTGGGACCCCTGGGCCCAAATCTGCCTATCATAATGTTCTACTTGTAGGTTTCTAGGACCCTCTGGATCCTTCTACTTTGCTATTCTCCCATACCCTATGAGCATATACAGGGGGAGGAAATCCCCCTCAGGAACAGTCATAGGGGAGGGAAATAAGGGGAAAATGGGAGGGAGGGAAGAATGAGAGGATACAAGGGATAGGATAACCATTGAGATGCAACAAGAATAAATTAATAAAAAAAAAAAACAAATAGAGACAGCTAAAATTAAAAAAAAAAAGGAGTATAACAAAATACAATTCAAGAGTGTAAACTTAGGAGACTTTGAGGCAGGACTCCATGCCATGGAAGCAAATCTTTTGTTTAAAAATATTAGCTTATGAATATTAAGCACAATTATACCTCTTCAAATTTTTCTGTTATTTCTCCCTATTTTCCCCACCCTTCTTCTCTCTTGAATCTTCTTGCCACGACACTTTCTTTTCACATTTATTCTTCCTGACTTGCACTTTCTTAGCAACTCTTGTTTTCCCCTCATGGTCTCCTATCTAAGTTTCATAGTCTATACCTCTCATAACCCCTGTCTTATTATTTCTTTTAGTTTTTGAGATCATAATATAATTCCATAATTTTCCCCTTTCCTTTTCTCCCTCCAAACCCTCTCGTATACCTATTCTTGCTTTCTTTCAAATCCATGCTATCTTTTTCATTAAGTGCTAACACACACACACACACACACACACACACACACACACACACACACACAGATGCTCACACACTCACACACACACATTCCTAAATACATAAACACAACTTGCTCAGTTTGTAAAATGCTACTTTTATTTATGCTTTCAAGGCTGATCATTTGGTATTAGATAATCAATTGGTATGCTCCTTCCTGGGAAGACTGTTTCTCTTGCTTCCAGCATTCTTTTGTTTCCTGAATTTCTTTGTGTATGATTGAGGCCCTCTCATTTTTTTTTCAGCTGTCTACTTTAGCATATTCATTGTTATTCTTTTAAATATTATTATTAATTTATTTATTTACTCATGTTACATCCTGGTCATAACTCCCACCTCCTCCTAGTCCCACCATCCCTCCTCTTGGCCTATCTCCCCTATTCCTCAGAAAATGGGAGGCACCCCTACACAACCACCCTAGCCCATCGAGTAGCATCAGGAGTTAGCATGTCTTCTTTCCCTGTAGCCTGGCAAGGCAGTCCTGCCTGGAAGAAGTGATCAGAAAGGAGGCAACAGAGCCCATTCCAGAGACAGCCCTTGCTCCCCTTCCTAGAGGACCCCCAGGAAGCCTGAGCTGCCCAAAGGCTACCTCTGTGCAGGGCCATAGGTTCAGTCCCTGCATAGTCCTTGCTTGGTGATTCAATCTACACAAGCCCCTATGGAGCCCAGCTAGTTGGCTTTGTTGGTCTTCTTGTAGAGCTCCTGACACCTTCAAGTCCTTTTCTCTCTCTCCTCACTTTTTCACAAGACCCCCCCTACACATTGCCCAATGATTGCTTATGAGTCTCAGCATTGGTTTCAAACCTCCACTAGGCTGCTGTGTGCAAACAAAGCGTTGTATTGTTAATAGTGTCAGGGGTTGGTTCCTTACCATGGGGTGGGTCTTGGTCTGGGCCAGGCATTGGCTGGACAGTCCCTCAATCTCGGCTCTGTCTCTTCTGTTTCCTTCTATTTCAGCTCTGTCTCTTCTATTTTTATCCCTACACATCTTGTGGGCAAGGTAAATTCTGGGTTGAAGTTTTTTGTGGGTGGGTTGGTGTTCTCCTCCTCCATTAGAAGTCGTGTGTAGTTAGAGGGTGTACTCTTTAGTCTCTATGGCCCCTGCTACTGGGAATCCCACTTATATCCTCCCAGAAGCCTACTCTGACTTAGGTCTCCAGCTTGTCACAGAGGTGCCCCACTCACAGTTTCTCTTTTCACAGCAGGCCATAGGTTCTCCCACCTCTCCTCTCCCCAAGTCTGATCTGCACCCTCATTTCTCTCTATGCTCCCTTGACTCTCTTTTTCCCTCTCTCCAAACACTACCGCTGTCTATTCTATTTCCCCTTCTGGGTGAGATTTAAATATTCTCCCTTGGGTCCTCCTTGTTACTTAACTTCTTTGGGTCTGTGCGTTGTAGTATATTTATAAGTGAATACATACCACATGTGTCTTTCTAGGTCTGGGTTATCTCACTCAGAATGATCTTTTATAGTTCTAGCCATTTGCCTGAAAATTTCATGATCTCTTTGTCTTTAATTCTATTGTTATTCTTAATTACACACACACACGTGCACACACACAGACACATATAGGCACTGAAAGTTTTTTATATACATATAATATAAGGTCAGAATATGAGAAAGAGTATATGGTTTTTGTCTTTCTGAGACTAGGTCACCTTGTTTAATATATTCATTTTCAGTTTTATAAATTCTTCTGAAATGTTTAGTTTGGAAAAGAGCTGAGTAAAATTCCATTTTGTATATATGCCCCATTTTCATTATTCATTCATACGTTGATGGACATGTAGTCTGGCTTCATTTTCTTGCAATTGTGAGTATAATAACAAAAAACAAGAATAAAGCAAGTCCCTACATGGTAGGATAGAGAGTGTCTTGGGAATATGCCCAGGAGCAGTATACAAATATTATTTTTCGCATCAGCAACTTGAATGGCTCTTTATAACTACTTCTTAATCCTTGGTGAACAATTCTGTGATAGGGTTTTTAATATGACTTCTCATTCATTTTATGAATCATTGACTCATTTGGTAAGCCTAAGAGTGACTACCCTATCATTGCTTAAGGTTTTCCATAGATGAAGTGTCTTAAAGATTAAGTTGGAAAGGAAGGAAGTTAGATGGTGAGGTAAATGAGATATGGGACATGAAGAAAATAGTGTTAGGGCCACAAAAAGCACATTGACTATTATAAAGACAAAACTCACAGTCACTATTTCAGTGTAATAATGAGGACATTTCACTATATAATAAAGACATTTCAGAACTGATATTGAGAGGAATTTTGACATAGTCAGAGGATTCAGTGAGTTGGTGCTAGAGAATTGATAGTAATACTATTAAGTGAGATAAGACCTGTGAAACTAGAAGTGCCATATATTATGGTGATGCTGTGATTCTCCAGCTTGGATGTGTTGTGTTTTATGTAATTAAAGGCCAAGTGAGTATATGGAACCAGAAACTCCAAGATTTAGAGGATTTAAAATAATAAGTTGCTAGGTCAAAGAAAACTACATGAATAAATTGATAAAAATATCATAGGCTCAGAGGAGGGCAGGGCGCTGCATTAAAGAAAGGTAAGTAAAGTAGGGTATGTGAGAGATTGCCTAAGATTGACAGGCCAGGAAGCAAGTGTTTCTGATGTCTAAAGAAGATAGTTTATTGTGTGGACTGCTCTGACCTCCTACAGTAACATCATTTCAGTTTCTTTTTCAGTTCTCAACCCCACAAATCTTACAGGAAGTTTCAAGTTTCAGGTTTGATGGTATGTCTTCAGGTACAAATCATAATTTTTATCCTTTTCTGCCATAAGGCCTATTTTTTTTGAGAAACAGAAAGAATACAAACTTTATTGTACTATGAATTTAAATTCACAATGCTTTTGGATCTTAATAATGTATATTGGTCTACAAGCATCTTAAAGGTCATATTATTCTTACTTTTAGTCTTTATTTTCTTCTGGTTTCTGGGTAATTTTTTTTTTTTTTTTTTAACTAATGGTTTGCATTTTTATGCTTATTTCACTCTTATGTAAGGGAGTAGGTACAGATATTAACTAGGAATCTGGAGTGCATATACTTTATGGTTTGTTTACACTTTTTATGAGGTTATTTAGTATATGTCATCATGCTTTAGGGTTACTAATCATCATTATAGCCAGGCAGTTCCCTGTGTTTTATTCTTTCCTAGAAGTGGGCCCTTAGATGACAAAAATATGGCTAGTATCTGACATCACTTATTTAGCTTCCTATTGACTTCTTCCTTTCCCATAGCTGGCCAAACAGTTTTTCTTTTCACTAGAATAACACATCTTTTCACACCTTAAACTGAAAATACAACAGCTCCTTCAAGGAAAGAAGCTACCAGAATAGTATCATCTGCATTCACTGTGTGATCCCACTAATGTGTTTCCAGATCTTATGACAGGATCGATGACTTGGTAACCTCTGGAGCCCCCGAAGATGACGCTTCTGCTCACTCTCAGCTGGTGTCTCGGCTTCACATTTAGATAGCACATCTACACAATGTTCCCGCGGCTATCAGTTCCCTGACAAGTACAAACTTCAAGCTCTCTTCCAAATGCCTGTTCAGGCTGAGGCAACGAGAGACAGATGCTTCTGTATTTCTCTACGTCATATGGAGCGGAGGAACCTTAAAGATATCTGCAACTCCTGTACATTTCTTAAGAAAGAAATTTTATTCTGAAAATGTCTTAGAATAAGACACACGTGTCCTCAGGTGATAGGTAATTTTAGCCATAAGAAAATGAGAAAGGTACATTGGGGCCATCTTTTGACACAGAAGAAACAGATATGTTCTGAGCACAGAATGGTGACTCATGACTGAGATGTCATGTTTGTTCTTAATCTGTTCTACCAGTATGCCATTTGTAATCTATTCCCTTTTCCTTACCTTCCAAGATGTGATATCTAAAATGTTCATCTGAGATCTCAGGGATGCTTGAAATAGTTTCTGAAGTGAAGGCATCCCTAATATTTCTATGTTTATTATTCAGTTAGCATCAGATGAAATTTTCAGTTCTTTCATAGTCCAGATAGAAATAGTTTATGAGTTAATAAAATTCAAGTACCCTATTTTGTCTATATAGTACATACTAGTCATTTCAATATATTTTTATATATGCAGATGTGTTAAATTTGCTTTCTTTACCTGAATGTCATCACCTGACATTAATCATGAAGCTTGTCTTTTGTTGTAAGTGATGCCTTAGTGTATATATATATATATTTAATTTTATTAATTTATTCATATTACATCTCGATTGTTAGCCCTTCCCCTGTTTCCTCCCATTCCTCCCTCCCTCCCACTTCCCCCCTTCTCCCCTCCCCTATGTCTGTGATTGAGGGAGACCTCCTTCCCCTATATATGCTCTTAGAATATCGAGTCTCTTCTTGGTAACTTGCTATCCTTCCTCTGAGTGCCGCCAGGCCTCCCCATCCAGGGGACGTGGTCAGAAAAGGGGCACCAGAGTTCATGTGAGAGTCAGATCTCACTCTCCACTCAACGGTAGAGAGTATCATGTTCGTCGGAAGCCTTAGTATATTGAGAATCATTCCTATAGTTGTCACAGCAACTCAGAAATTAATATTTAATTTAAATGTATGCAATTTTCACCCTGATGACTGGAGCAAGTAATTTTTACTCTTGTCTAGACAGTTTAAAGCACACAACTATTATGTACTATTATAGACCAAAGTATGAATTCTGTAACTACAGTTAGATCTGAGTTGCAGGATGATAGCCAGAGCTATGACAAAAGTAGGTAAACAGCTTCCAGAGGTTGTAAGAAATAATTTTTAGTAGAAATAGTCCTGATTCAACTCCCTCATTTTATATATATTTTATCATTGATTATTTTTACTTGGAAAAATTCACTGTATCTGGACAATTAATTTCTTGTGCCTAATGGTAAAGCTACAGGCATTACTAGATGTTCCTAGTTTATTATGTAGGTGTGAGAGATTTGAACTCAGGTTCTAATGGTTGCATAGAAAGTGTTCCTATCCACTGAGCCACATGCAGAGTCCAGAAGTTAATTTCTAACAAAACTATTTACTTACACAATTTAGATTTATTCTTCCAAGGAGTCTTTTAATAGCAATACTTTTTTTCCCACTAATTTATTCATTTATTCACTTTTCAGCCTGATCACAACACCCTCCTTTCTCTCCTTCAAGTCCTACCATCACACTCCCTCCCCCATTCTCTCCTCCCCTTCTCCTCAGAGAAGGGTAGGGCCCCCTATGGTTACCAATACACCCTGGCACATCAATTCCCAGCAGACCTAAGCACTGAGGCCAGAAAATGAAGCCCAGCTATGGGAATAGGATCCAAAGGCAGGGAACAGAGTCAGAGACAGTCCCTGCTCCAATAGTTAGGGGACCCACAGCAAGAACAAAGACACCACTTTAAAAGTTTCGAACAACCACCAAGATTCCAAGTCCTTTTCAAGAGAGGCACAGTATCTCACTGTTTTGACCATTACTTTAGCAAGAAACAAAACATGCCTTGGACTGGCAAGAAGTCTCAGAGGGTAGGGCAGCTATTCAGAAAGCCCGATGAACTTAGTCCAATTAACAGAACTCACATTACAGAAGGAAATAATCTATTCCTACAAGTTGTTTTATAACCTCCACATGAGGATTCCAGCATGTACTCCCCTCATGAATAGTAATGCATGTATACATGATATTGTAATTTTAAAAGCATGCTTCAAAAATTATAATCCCTACCTGAAGTGGTGGGTCTGTTTTCATATGCCGGAGTGAAAGGAGGTGGGAACTAACACTACTTTGGAGTATCAGGAAGTATCAGATTCTATCCTAGAAGTTGTAAGTGATTTTCATTATAAATAAGCCAGGTATGCATCCTTGCCTCTCATTCACAGAGGGGTCATAGGAAGTTGAATATGATATATTGATGAGCTGAGACAGAGCAAAACTCTGATGCTTATTTAAATTGTTTTAAATCCATCAGAGACAGCAACTTTTATCATCTACTCCTCAGAAGGAGGCCCTGTAGGTACTCCAGAAGAACATAATGCCACAATCAATTGGATTGTCTGCACTGGGAGAGGTGAGTCTAGTGGACTTGCATGATGGTTGGCACTGTGGCATAAACTCAAGCCCCTTTTAGGGGTTTCTTTGCTTTCAGCTCTTCATCGAGCTTTCACTCTGGTGTGTGTGTATATATGTCCTGAGGGTCTCTGGCCAGAGACCTACGCCAGTGCATTATGATTCTTATGTCCCTAAAGTTTTCTGGCATATAACACCAATGAGACAGGAGAACAAGGACTAATTATAACACATTCTCCACATTGCTACTGAGGAGCCACACATTTATAATTCAGGAATTCCATCCCCATCATAGATTATTACACTAAACACATTGTCTTATTATTACATAGTTTATTACCTTTTGCTTTAGATTCCCTAAATAAAATTTCCTTGAAGAGCTGAAAAATCTAGAGCTGTTTTGTTTTTGCTGCTCTTTATTGGCTATATTTTATAGGGTGATCTGAAAATTTGTCCTAAGATTTATTTCAGAATTAAGGCATAAAGAATGGTAGAATAGCAGTGCAGAATGCTGAAGAGAAGGCTTATCACAGGTTACATTAGCAGAGAACAGCTTTAAAAAATATGACTTCTGGTCGCACTGCTGTAGTTGAATAAGAGTGGAAAAACACGGCACATAGACCAAAATAGTAAGTGTGGCTGAAACACTTCCCTATCTTGTACTTTCCCCTTAATTCCCATCACATCTCCCTCCCCATTATTCTTCCATTTTGTAGATCCTTTCACAATATGACTTTTCTGATTTCCTAAGTCAGACTGACAAGTTCCTCCCATGAGATCATAGGTCTCTCTAGTCTGTGCCAATGTTTGCTGGACTGTGTCATATAGTAGCCTGAGCCATATAAGAACAGAGACTATTTCTTTGCTATTGCTTTATGGGTAGAGCCAAGAAGAGCGGCTGGCATACTATTCAGTGGGACAGGGGAGATGATTGATACCACCAGAGAAGTGGAGAAGTGCAGGTGAGAATAAGACGACATACGTGCATTTCATCCTCAGTTTGGAAAGCAAGCATTTCTGAGTTATAAAGGTATTTTACTCTACTTTTGTGTCTCCATACATAAAATGGATACAGTAAAGAATTTCAGTAGCTATAATGAACATTTGAATCTGTGAAAACCCTTATAGAAATACTCATGGATAAGTACAAAGGCCTAGAGAAGACAAGTGAAGCAACCAGACTCTATACAATACTTAAGGCTATTTTAGTATTTCACTGCTTTCAAACATGAAAGTCTTCATTTTAAAACTCATAGAGAGCCCCGGACTTACAACTAGCATATAAGCTGAAAGAAGTGCCTTGGTATTAATTTTTACTTACCTTTACTAAGGTAGAATTGTGGTGAAGGTAGTTTCTCTGTATTTTTACACAGATTCATAAAATCATTTTTTTAAATCGAGTTGAACACTGAGAAGCAGTTTCTTCCAGTGATTGATTTTTCTTCTAACTATTCAAAGGCTTTCTGACTTCCTGATGCAGACCCTTGGCAGACACTTTTAAAGGTAAATTGTTTTCCTTCTCTACTCTCATAACCTAGATTTTCTTTTGCTTTTGAGGCATGTTGGGGTTTCTTTAACCACAGCTTATATTTATTTTATTAAGTTTGCTTACAAAATCATATGTGTAATCTTCTACAAATGGTTTCTCCTGTTTTTTTCCCAAGACTACTGCTTCTTAATTTTTAAATAATACTATAAGTACTTCCCAAGTGAGCTACTGTATTATTTAACTAAATAAAATGTTTAGTTTTTATTACAGAAAGAAAATATGGGACCAACTCCCACTAAAACAAAAGAAAGACACACATGGGGAAAGATTAATGATTTTTCCTAACTATTAAATGATGGAAAATTATTCACACAGTACAACTACAGCACTGATTCTGAATTTAATATGCATTATTGAGCATGAACTCCATTTAAGGTAATGATTCTTAACTCAGGGTGATATAAAGCAAATCATTTGTCTCCTTAGAGAAACCTCGAAAATGCTCAGCTTTGTAATATCAGTGCTACACAGTCTGCTGAGTGCTTTAGGTATATTAATACCCTCAATACAACATTATTATGAGGCATGGGGCATTATTTTTTAATATCTATTTTTAGGTAAAGAGATCCAGGTAGGATAAGAACCTCAGAACTCCAGAAGGAGAAATACAAACACAGAAAGAGCTGGAGAGATATAAGACAGAGCCAGAAGGTGGAGACAGGCAGAGGGTTCACTTTACAACACAGTCCCTGGTGAGTAGAATGTCTCAGGGAATCACGGCTGAGTGTTGAGATGGGAAATCACTGAGGGCTTTCAGAGGAAAGATGACAACACTTGCCTGCCTACAGTTAAAGAATGCTGTGAGGACTGTGCAAAACAGTATGTGGCTTCAACGGGGGCAGAACAATTATGTGATGAGGAAAAGGAAGAGAGAAGATGCACGTACATAAGACTAAATTGCCTGTGTTTTATTATACTGTCCTGTGCTCTTCCAGGGGAAAGGCAGACTGATATATCTTTCTGGCCTCTTTACACGTAAGTAGCTCCAAGGAAATGGTATTATATTGTCTTCAGTTATAAGAACAAAGAAGTATGGCACTCTCCATTTTTCACTCCACTTACTGCAGTCTTTAAGAGGTGTACAGATGGGATGCATTTACCTCTTTCATGTCACTCACATAATATCTTAATAATTTATGAAGCCTTCCTCACATCACTTAAACTAGGTAGGATTAAGCACTAACTTACAATGTTTTATGTCCTTTGGAAGAAATGTGACAATTTACTTTGCATAGTCTATGAAATTAAGATCAATGAAACCACATCGTTTTCTCTAGTTTGGTCACACCGGAGTGGTTTTGACCACAGTGCCATTGTTTTGTCCAAACCGCAGATTGATTACCATGAGGAGCACTGTGGTCCTTTCTCATTGCTGTGTTTCTGACAGGATGAAAGCATATTTATGTTTTCATTTAGGACCAGTTCTGGAACTTCCATTGAGAGTAGGACTTTCAGCACTTTTTCCCCTGGAGTAAGTGATATTTACATGTGTAAAGCTGTCATACTTTATTAGTTATTACCTTCTGGCTGTAAAGTGTTTATAAATTGATCAAAGTTGAGACATTGGAAGAGTCAAAAGGCATTTTACAATTTTTCCACAGGAACATTGTGGCCATCAAAACCAAAACAACATTGTTCTCCTCAACATTAAGGGGAATAACCTCATCAAGCCAAATGTCAGAAAAGAGCCAGTGTCTCCTACACTTTTAAATCATCCACTTGTCTTTAGTTATTGTTTTCAAAGCTTTAATAGAAGAATAATGTCAGTCAATATGAATATTAATGCCAACACAGGGCTTAAGCTATTTTACTCTGTTTAGAACCTCCTCTGATCTAGTCATTATCACTTAGTGGAAAAGCAAGTGCTACTCATAATTGAGGGATGTTAATTTGTCTGATGTCATATACTGACTCATTTGTAGAGTGGAATGAACATGGTTGTCAATTGACTCCAAAAGCCTATTGATTTAAACTCTGCTTTTGGGAGTTAATAAAGCTGAATTGTTTAAGACATATCTTGAGTAAAATCAAGTACACTCAATGCAGAAGTAATTTTTACTCTATGTTTGACATAAATTTAACTTCCTTAGGTTTTTTTTTTTTTTTTTTTTTTTTTTTTTTGGTATATCTGGATGTGTTAAACTTCTAAAGAGAGTCCTACATAGTTATCAGGGACCTGCGGAGTTCTATGGTTAAGACAGCCACTTTCTTTTACAAATATTTGTCACTGTGATACTTCTTTTATTTAGGAAAAGATGGCTCTCATAGTGCTGACTTTTATAAAAATGTGACTGTTAACTTGTTATGCACATGATTCTAAAAGACTATGTTCTATTTATTTGTCTGCCCCCTTTTTTGTGTGAGTTTTCCCAAGACTTGGGTGTTGTTATTGCATTGTAAATGTATTACATGGGCCTGGGTTTTCCATAGTCACTTATTCTGTGCATTTTGACGTGCTGTGGATTTCTGTAATAGTCTCTATCTGTTGAAAAAGAAGCTTATCTGTCAATATAAAATTGGTATTTAAAATAAAAAATAAAAATAAAAAAAATAAAAATATATTTCCAGATGTTTCATATTACATAGATGTGACATAAGTATTCTTTATGGTCTTTGTGCCTGATATTGATTCTTCTAGCTTAACTTCTCATTTTGTCATGAACTTACTCACTTTCCTCCCAGAAGGTCCTCCAAACTTTAAAGATCTGGTCAAATATCTCTTATTCCTGGTCCTACAGTGCTCCAGTCCTAGTCCTCTTTTACTCATGTGTTTTCATACACTTTATTTTCTCTTCTCTCTCCTTTCATTTAATTATAGTTAAGTCAATTTTTATATTAGGGCAGGAAAACATTGTATGTTTAAATTGCCTTTTTATTTGCATGTGATTCTGTTCAGATTCTGGAATACTCAAGAGTAGAGCTCATGCATCTGTCACCACTATGTGCTAAGTGCTGTTTGGCCACTGAATATATATTTGCAAATGCCTAATTCTATCCTTTGGGCCACAATTATACTTGCTATGTGGTCCAATTATTGTATACATTGCATCTATAATCCCAATGTGATTACTTAAGTCAGGTTTCTACTATAGACATGTGAATCTTCAAAAATGGAAGGTTGGTCACTTTTCATTTAAGTCTACAGAAGTTAGCATCATGTGAAAAAATGTTAAATTGCTTCTTAAATGACTGAATGACAGGATATCCAGTTGTGGCGTAGGTAATCCTGGTTAGACTGATAGAGAAACTAGAATCCAAGGGCTCGGCAGTACCAGCCTGAAAACCTGTTCCATTATTAATGCAAACGCTGTTGTAGGTAGAAAGATAAATACAAACATTTCTCATCTAAATTTACAAAAAAGAACCAGAAACACATAATATTTAATAAACTGCAAGATTCCACATTTCTGTCCAAATTTAATAATGAAAAAAAGTGGCCCACTTTAATCACATTTAGAGGGAAAAATAACAGAACATCCTGGAGACAATCTTTTGACAAAACTGAATCTGAATTCTTTTTCTTATGGTTTCCTGGAAATATGGTGTGAAAAATTGATACTGCTTCAAAAGGGAGGTAGCATAGCCTCCCTGGGCTTGATTTTCCTGGATGTTTGTCATAAAGCAATGTATATACAATTTTCCTAAATCTTAGTTATATCAGTTGTCAAAGATAATATCTACCTCATAAGATTGATATAAAAAAATACTTAAGTTGATACAGCTGTTTGCAATGCCAGGCAATTTTTCATTCTTTTATTAAAGGCATAAAACTCCTATAAAGGAGAACAAACGGAGGAACATGTATAAAATAAACATTTGCAAAGGGTAGCTCAGGCTCTGGAGTTCAAAGGCCCGTCACTGCTCACAGGCCCTAGGAGCACTTCCGTCTTTTCCTCCAGATGCCCTTTGGATTGTATCCTTTAACTCTGCTCACTTTTGCCCCCTTAGGTGAAAATTCAGTTTCTGAACTCCAAAGCAATTAAGTCACTCAAGGAATAAGAAGACTTGCTAGGGAATGTTCCTGTTGACGTCAAAATTTTGACATGCGCTACCTTCCTTACATTTGCACAGCTCTGCACTTGAAGGTACATTTCTTTGGGAGTGAAAAGCAGGAAGCCAAGTTAACTTCCTGTCACAAGGCTTCCCACTGTGTTTTTTGAAAGCCAAGTGAATTCTACATTTGGCTTTCACTTGTTTTACTGAATGGCGTCAGCAGCTCTGGGTAAGGGAGTTAAAGATCTGAGGATCTTGCTTTTTGCAACTTACTTTAAATTCTTTAGCAGAAAACATATACATTATATATATATATTATGTATATATGTTTTTATAAATATATCTAAATATAAACAAACGTGTGTGTGTGTGTGTGTGTGTGTGTGTGTGTGTGTGTATGTGTGTTTTAAATAGGAAATTTTTACAGTGCCTGGAAATGCTGAGGCATTCTGGCAAATAGAAGCTTTTAGAAACCTCTGACTAACTCACTCAAATTGTTGCTTTTCACCACTTTCCCCTACTCTTCTCAAAGTAGACCATTAGTGCACTGCTTTTTTTAAAATAAGAAAACAAATTACCCAATCTTAGCAATGTTAATTCTAAATCAAATTTCTTCATTTGCTATTGTATGCAATATATTATTTTAGTCCATATACCAATAAATTCACTGTAATTACTGTAAAAACTTGTTACTGTAGTTTTCTTATCATTAATATTCCAGCCATTTATGTTTAAATTTTATATTTTAATATTATGTAGAAATAGGTTATGAAATATTTGTAAATAAAAAATTAAATGTGTAAAATGTGTTATGAATAACAAGCTAAGATTTAAAAAAATATTAGCATCTTGTTGTGATAATTTCAAATAATACTCAATCCTATGGTGGCCCTTTTCAAATATAATTGAACCTCTTCTGTAATTCCTATGTGACTCTGTCCAGATGATATCACCAATCTGAAATTAGTATCCTCCATTTCAAGCTTAAAAGTAATATCCATTCTCCAAGATCACTCTGCAAAAAATATTTAAAATGTGGTCCACCAGGATTGCATTTCCTTTCTTATTTGATTTTTGGATATTCTTAGAGATAATGGCCTGGCTGAAAACTATTTTCCAGGAGAGAAGGCCAGAATGTTTTGTCTGGTTAGTTTGCAGAAATGTTTTAGCACTTAGAATATTGCCTGATAGGGTTCATGCCATACTATCCCTCAATATCACCTTGGCACACAGAATTTGAGAAATAGCATGAACAATAAAAGGCTTCGTGCCCTTTCCTCTCGTTCTCCATCACTTGAGACATTTTAGCGGAAGGACCTCCCCAGCCTTCACAGCTGGAGGACAAGAGCATCCTCTTCTGCTAAGATAAAAGGCACAGGGAAGAAATGGAAAAAGCAAGCCTTTCGAAACTCATCCATTGGCTTCCTTATCACAGCTGACCACAGTTGTTGTTGTTGTCTTCTTCTTCTTCTTCTCCTCCTCCTCCTCTTCTTCTTGTTCTTGTTCTTGTTGTTCTTGTTCTTGTTCTTGTTCTTGTTCTTGTTCTTCTTCTTCTTCTTGTTCTTGTTCTTCTTCTTCTTCTTCTTCTTCTTCTTCTTCTTCTTCTTCTTCTTCTTCTTCTTCTTCTTCTTCTTCTTCTGTCAAACCCAGGCATATAAGCACTCAACTCTAACTGTTCTCTCAGGTTTATATTGCCTGAGGAAGTTTCTATGTCATTCCAAAATTAATATTAATTGGGCATGGTAGCCTAGGTCTGTGCTGTACTGAGTGAGGATCAGCTTTTCCTGAAGTTGAAGCAGGAGCATTAGGTGAGACCAAGAGTCAAAACCAATCTGGGTAGCATAGGGATGCCCTGACTTAAAGAGAACACAAAAGTAACTAGTCTAAGGCTGAAAAAAAAAAACTAAACCTAATGTTAAATAACTATAACTTTCTTCTTGTTAATCTGTATTTTGATACAAGGACTCCACCCAGCGTATGTGGGTAGTAGAAGAGAAAAATATTTTCTTTCCCTTTACCTAGGTCAGAGATATGTTTTTATTGAGTGAATTACTTGATGATTGAACAAAATGAATGGCTTTAATTTTACTGCTCATGATTTATAGAACTCTATGAGACATAGTGTTTGTATAGCTGTCCTGCCTCTCTTCTGCACAGTGTTTCTTTCTGGTCAATGCATTGTAGCATCCCAAATAGGCTTCTCTTTAATTTTCATGTAGGAAGCTACTCTTTACTTTGACCCATATGTATATGGACTTTACTGATGAAGTGATTTTCAGATGCAACTGTTAGCTTCTATTCATCTGGATTTCCACAATGCTATGGTTATCTCTCCTTTTAATATGCGAATATTAATATTATCTGCTAACATTTATAATGTTAATATCTATAGAACAGGGATCTTATTTATGCCTCTCTCTGCTGTAATTGGCACCTGAGGAATGTTAGGTAAAGTATAACTATTTTCTGTCCTTAATAAGGACACACACACATGCAATATCATCTATATTAGTAGCCAGGAACAAATACTTTGGGGATTGATGGACACAGAGCATTCAGGAGCCCCACAAGAAGATCATCAAGTCTGGGGAATCTAGACCTAGGAAGGCCTGTACGAATGCTGTACCAACCAAGGACAATACATGCTGTAAACATAGATCTCCTGTTCAGATCCAGCCAATGGATAGTTCATTTTCCACAGTTGTGGGGATAGCGGGACTGCCTCTGACATGAACTCTGGTATCCTCAATTTGATCACTTCCCCTTTGTGGGGAGGCCCAGTGGGAAAACAGAGGAAGGGGAAGCAGGCTATCCAGATGAGACCTGATAGGCTGTGGTCATATGGTAGGGAAGGAGGTCCCCTCTGTCGGAGATCTACGGGAGGGGAATAGGGCAAAAGAGGGAGGGAGTGTGGGAATAGGAAGACACAAGGAAGAAGATAATAGTTGGTATGTAATTTGAATTAATTATAATAATAAAAAGAAAACCTCTGTAAATTTCACATTGTCTACAGGATGAAATCTAAACTCCTTGATGAAAGGGTCTGTTCTTGGGCCGTTCCTACATGAATGAGACTTTTGACTTCTGAGCCATCATTTTACAGCTGGTAGGTATGTATGTACTGAGTGCTCACTTTGTATGCATTCATGTGCGTGTGTGTGTGTGTGTGTGTGTGTGTGTGTGTGTGTGCGCACACACACACACACACACACACACACACCCCTCATGGTTTATAAACCATGTAATGTAAAGATTTGGATTTGTCTATCTCTAGCTTTCCCATCTCTTTTGTCTTCTCCATACTCCATTCTGCACCTTTCCTCAGGCTCCATTTTCTAATGCCTCAAACACTCTTCCTTTTTTATTTCATTTGGGCAGCTACCCTCTACTTCAATTCTTGCATGTATGCCCTTCTTTGAAGAGGTGATTTTTAACATCACAGATCTTTCAACCTTATGCATAACTGATATCTTCTACATACCCCGGTAGAATTTCAGTATCTAGCATGACGAGATATATACAATTTTAAAATGATTCATAGTAGGAAGCATGATTTGCTTTATAGAATGACAAGGGGTTCTTTACATCTTCAGTACATTAAAGGAGGTTTCACAAAGATGAAGAGAAATATTTTTTATTTCAAGTTAAAAGTTTATGGCTGAAGTTCAATATAAAAAGACATTATAAATATTGGAAAGAAAACATATTTACTTAATATATTTTACATGATATGAATCCTTTGAAAGTAAAGAAAGCCACAAAGATCTATACATCTATAATATTTTATTGATTTTAGTAGAAGGCATAATTTCATGGGAAGGGCGTATATACACAGAGGAAATTAATCAAGCAAAAGAAGAAGGTGACCTTATTTTTGCAAAAAAATACATGTAGAAATAATGAGAAAATAACATTGTGTGCATATGGGAATTATAAACAGTCTTTGATGTTAGAATGCAAAATGAAAGGTAGAAAGATATGTTACCTAAAACTAGAAAGAGTCTAGGATGGTCTGAGAGAGAGTGGGTTGCGAATGCCATGTTACAATCTCAGAATATACCCTATCTCTCCTACCTACATAGGTATGAAACACTTTTTAAATGTTAGCTGATGGGCTCAGAACATTGAATCTTAAAATATATCCATTTAGCATTTGAGAAAATAGCAGAAGCAAAAAGATCATTGTCAGATTCCTCATGCTCATTTCCTTTGAACAAATGTCATCAAACACTCATTCAATAGATTCCCTTTTGATACCCAGATGAAAAGAGCATCCTTAACACTTTGACACATCATCAGAGAAATAACTTTTTACAAATGCGTTGCTAATCATAGCCCCTGCAAATATTGCCTGTTCTCATTAGACACATTTTTACCTAATTGTATTCCTCTCTGAATATTTTCTTAAAAATCATATAAGGATATTTGCGGCCTCATTTTCTAAGAAACTCCATGTAACAACATTCTTTAAAAAAAAAAAAAAACCAAATACTTTTATTTTCTCAGTTTATGTTTTGTTATATGGATCTCATCTACAAAGCTTACATCAGAAAGGATATTCTTTTAATACATTTAATAACTTAAAGGTAATGGCTCTGTATTTTAGATATGTTACCAGTAGCAAGAGGGAAGTGGTCTTGGATGCCTAAATCTGGAGTTTTCAAAGGAAGTTATTGAAGTAGCCAAATGCACATAATTATAAATATCAGGTGAGAGTAGAAGATTAGAAATAATTAGCAATTTATATAAGCATGTTTGATAAATGACTACATATAGGTAACCAAGACTAGGCATCTTAGGTCATTCATGTATTTTTAAGTAGAGAAAACTAGAGAATGAAGAACTATTTACTGGAATTGGATCTGGACATTTGTTGAAAGGAAGTATATGAGTATATGATAATAAGTAGGCACAGTGCTTAAATGAAGTTTGGATATACAAGATTTAAGAAGAAAATACAATTGGAATGTATATTTCCACATCTGAATCTCAGGAAAAGAATGAAGCAGAGCAGAACAGAAAAGCTCAAAGACGATGGCAGGCATTTAAAAGATTAGAGTGGATCACATCATTTGGGAGTATTTTGTAACAGGAAATACACAGTGAGCTAACAGCTAAGCTAGGCAAACACCCATTTTGAAAGGCTTAGATGATACAGAGGAGAAAACGTCAGCCTTCATCTCCTGACCCAAACAGACAAAATAAAGTAAAGCCAGAAACGGCATTTATATAGGACAGAAAAGCCTGGGTTGTGATATCTCCTAAAATGTGCATCATCAAGATCATTTCATAGAGCTAAACCATTTGCACAACAAGGAACAATAAATGACAACTAGGCTCCAAACTATGGTATACACAGCATCTTTTGCCAGTATATTTCTTTTTTTTTTAATTGCTATTTTTAAATTTTGTTCACTTTACATCCTGATTGTAGCCCTCTCCCTTGTGGCATGCCTCCTAATCCCACCCTCCCTCCCTCTCCCACTCCTCAAAAGGGCTCCTTGCCTAACATCTGACCTCAGCCTATCAAGTCTCATCTGGACTGCCTGTATCCTCTTGTCTGTGACCTGGCAAGCCTGCCTCAGCTGGGGGAAAGTGATCAACATGTGGGGGCCAGCGTTCATGTCAGAAGTAGTCCCTACTCTCCATACTATAGGACTCATAAGGAGACCATGCTGCCTATCTTATACATCTGAGCAGAGGGTCTAAGTCCACACATACATGGTCCTTGGTTGGTGCATCAGTCTCTGCAATACCCCCTCATCCATCTGTATTTCTTGGCTCCATTGGTCTCTTTGTGGAGCTCCTGACCCTTCCAGGTCCCTCTGTTCGCCAACTCTTCCGTAAGACTTCCTGTGCTCTGTCTAGGAGTTTGGTTGTGTGTCTTAGCATATGCTTGGGATTTCCTTCTGGGTGGAGTCTTTCAGAAGAACTCTACCATAGGCTCCCTTTCTGTTCCTTCTCTTCAACTGCTTCTGGTGTCTATTCTATTCGCCCTTCTCAGCTATAAAAACAAGGAAATCTTGGAATTGCAGGCAAATGGATGGAACTAGAAAAGCTCATCCTGAGGGAATTAACCCATATCCAGAAAGACATGCATGGTATATACTCACTTATAAGTGAATATTAGCGAAATAATATAGGATAACCACACTGCAATACACAGATTTTAAGAAACTAAATAATAGGCAAGACCCTAGGGAGAGTGCTTAATTCTCAGCCAGTATATTTCTAAGAATTGAAATCTAATAACAGTGTGAGAGTGGAAGTGGGGTTACATCACTTAATAAAGTATGAAAAAGTTTGAAAATGGGAATATGTATTACTTATTCAAGAAGTTACCTGAACCAGGAGAAAGTAGAGTTAGCAGTGGGATAATTTATCTTTACACAAGGATATTTTTGAAATAAAATATAGTTTAAAAAGTATGTGCCTATTACAGTTGCCAAGGAAACAGTACATTAGCCATCTTACATAATTTTTAAGGTTATAATCATAATGATATTGGAAGAACCACTTGCTACCAGAGTCATCATTGCCACTTTTCTTGTGAGCATTGTTTTATATTTTAAGGTTAAACTTTCCCCAATTCCCCAGTTCTTCATAATACTGTGTTTATTCCACACCTATAGTACTAATTGCACAGTGTTGTTACTTTTTTCTTTAAACATACTTTTCTCTCACTGGATTTTAAGTCTCCGAGAAACTTAATTATAATTTCTATTTCCAGCCCATGCTATACATTATGACACACATTAAAGCTACAACTTTTTATATTAATTACTTCCTATTTGACAATCTGAAAAGTCATCTCAAATTGCTCTGATCTAAGAGCAGAGCATTTATATATATGAACAAATGCATTCATTCCTCTAGTGTTTGAGGTAGGATATTTGTCAGTTTACCTTAATGCTACCTGCATCCAGCTTGTCTGCATGTACTGTTGATTTAATGCCAATTTATATCTCAGACATTTCTTTTTTTCTATGCCCAGTTTTATTTTTTATTTACATAATCTTATTTATTTATTTAATCACTTTACAACCTGATCTCAGTCTCTTGCTCTTCTCCCAGTCCCACCCTCACATCCCGCTTTCCCCCTTTACCCTCTTTTCTTCTCAGAGAAAGGGAGGCCCCCAAAAAGTACCAACCCATTTGTCAGTTCAAATTGCAGCATAAATAAGTGCATCCTCTCCCACTAAGCCCTGGCAAGGGATCCAGAGGCAGGCAACAGAGTCAGAGACAGCCCCTACTCCCACTATGAGGGAACCCGTATGTTGACCAAGCTACACATCTGCTAAATATGTGCAAGGGGTCTAAGTCCAGTACATGCATGATCTTTGGTTGGTGGTTCAGTGTCTGTGAGCCCTCGTGGGCCCAGGTTAGCTTACTTTGTAGATCTTCTTATGGTGTCCTTGACTCTTATTGCTCCTTCTGCTAGATTGGCCTACTGTTTTATCTTTGGCTCTCTGCATCTTTTTCCATCACCTGCTGGATGAAGCCTCTCAGAAGACAGTTATTCTAGGCTCCTGTCTGCAAGCATAACAGTGATTAATAGTGAAAGGGCATTCTCCACTGCTGAGTGGAGAGTGTGGACTGACTTTCACCCAAACTCTGGTGCCCCATTTTTGACCATGTCCTCTTGATGGGGAGGCCTTGTGGCACTCAGAGGAAGGATAGTAGCCTACTAAGAAGAGACTTGATACCTTATGAGCATGTACAGGGGGAGGAGGTCCCCCTCAGTCACAGACATAGGGGAGGGGAGTAGGGGGATAGTGGGAGGGAGGGAGGAATGGGAGGATACAAGGGATGAGCTAACAATTGATATATAATATGAATAATTTAATAAAATATTAAAAAATAATGACAGGAGCCGGCTCTCTACTATGAGGTGAGTCTCAAATTGAGCCAGTCATTGACCCAAAGAATCCAAGGGAGGTCCAAGGGATGATGCTCGAATCTCACTCAAAAGAGGAAATAAAATAGACATCTAAAGTAGATAGAGGGGGGGAACTGTTAGGTAAAGGGTAGGGGAAGGTAACATGAATAGGGATAAAGTGTGGGGAAATCAGGGGGCAGGAGTGTTGAGGGCACCAGGAGAGAGAACAGAGGAAATTGATAGGGGCTTGGGGATCATCTCTGAGACAGTGGAGGTTCCTGGGAGTCTATGGGAGCCAGGAGGCTGAGACTCCTATCATTGGGGGTTCAGGAGCCTGAAGTTGCCACTTTCTGTAGCCAGTTGGGATTTCCAGTAGAGGGAGGACACCAACACACCCATAAAACCTTTGACCCAAAATTTGTCTTGCCTACAAGAAGTGTAGGGATTGGGATGGAGCACATCTCTGATGCTCCAATGCATTGTTTAGTTAAAGACAGCAAGAAATCTTGTCTCTAAAGCAGCTTTTACCTCATGCAGGCTCTGTGAGGGGTGTGGTCTTTGCCGGCTGCAGATAGTTTAATTCTGAGGAGTCTGGACAGGGAATAAATTCCAGAGTTGGGGGTGGGGGGAGAAACTGGAAAGGAGAAGGTGCCTGCTGCTCCCCTCTGCTGCTCCTGGTGCTGTTGTTAAAAGGTTTGATGAGAAGAAGTTGAAGATATCCTGAAACTAAAATTGGATTTGCTCCCAAGAAACCGAAGGACCCTAACCAGCAGGAAAGGGCTAAAGAGAACTGTGTCCCCTCTCCCCACTAACCTTCTTTCTCTCCTACCTGGTGTTGGGGTGTTGGAAAGTATTGGGATGGATAAGGGAGGTTGAGGCATAAGAAACCTCAATAAAATAGATAAAAATAAACACCAAAAAAAAAAAAAAAAAAAAAGAAATCTTGTCTCCTGTAGCAATGACCATCCAATCTGTCTACTCAACATTTACCTCAACATTTACCTCCCATGTTTCTCAACAGATTCTTCCTCACAGCAACAAGAATGCTATTTAATAACATATCATTAATTATACTGTTGTATCCACTGAAGTGCTTGGAATGATTGTTCACTCAACTTACAGTTCAACACTCAAATTCTGAGCATATTATTCTAAGGGGATTCGAATCTTGACCTGATACCTTTCTGAAATCTGACATTATTCTCTCATTTGCTTTTCTATATATGCTGTCTTCTGGTGAGAAATACATTTCCCCCTATGACTTGCTAGCAATTTCTATTTATCACATAGGTAATTTTTTCTTCTTTAAAAAAAATTTTCTATTTAATCACTTTATAGACTGATCTCAGCCCCCTCCCTCCTATCCTCCCAGTCCCATGCTCATGCCCCCATCCTCCCATTCCTCCTAGTTTTTCTCAAAGAAAGGAGACTCCCAAAGCATATCAGTCCACCATGGTACCTCAAATCACTGCAGAAGTAAGCACATCCTCTCCTACAGTGGCCTGACAAGGGAGCCCAACTACGGGAAAGGGATCTAGGACATGAAGAGTAATTTAAACAGATCACATTTATCACCCCTCACAAACTCAAGTCCAACTGGATCAAAGACATCAGCATAAAACCAGACACACTAAATCTAATAGAAGAAAAAGCAGGGAATATCCTTGAGCTCCTTGGTATAGGAGACAACTTTCTGAACAGAACACCAATAACTCAGGAACTAAGATCAACAATTAATAAATGGGACCTCATGAAACTGAAAAGCTTCTGCAAAGCAAAGGACACTGTCAATAAGACAAAATGGCAGCCAACTGAATTGGAAAAGATATTCACCAACCTTATATCTTCCAGATGACTAATAACCATAATATATAAAGAACTCAAAACAATAAACACCAACAAGCCAAATAACCCCATTAAATAAATAATGGCTAAGATGCACTTAAAGACATTCTCCACAGTTATGTGGAGAGCGAGGATGGACTCTGACATGAACTCTGGTGCCCCATATTTGACCCCCTTCCCTTGATGGGGAGACCTGGTGGCACTCAAAGAAAGAATAAGCAGGCTACCAAGGTGAGACCTGATAGCCTATGACCATATAGTGGGGGAGGAGGTTCCCCTCGGTCATAGACCTAGGGCAGGGGAATAGGGTGAAAGCGGGAGGGAGGGAGGAACAGGAGGATACAAGTGATGGGATAACAACTGAGTTGTAATCTGAATAAATTAATTAAAGAAAAAAATGAAAAAAAAAAAAGGAAATTTCAACATCCTTAGTCATCATGGAAATGCAAATCAAAATGACTGAGATTCCATCTTACACTGGTCAGAATGGCTAAGATCAAAAACTAAAGTGGCAAGGATGGGAGAAAGGGCAACACTATTCCACTGCTGGTGGGAGTGAAAACTTGTACAAACACTGTGGAAATCAACCTCATGCTTTCTCAGAAAACTGGGACTAGAACTACATCAAGACCCACCCAACTCTAGCAGCTCTGAGCATATATCACCTGGGCATATTCTTCACTCTACTACAAGGACACTTGCTGAACTATGTTCAGAGCAGCCTTATTCATTAAATAAGCAATTTATCTTTTAAAAATATTTATTTATTATTATTTTATTTATTCATTTTACATCCCAGTCATAGCCCACTCTGTCTTCTCCTCCCAGTCCTAGCTTCCCTTCTTCCTTCCCTATTCATTGGAAAGGGGAGCCCCATACCAACCCTCCCCAGCTCATCAAATTGCATCAGAACTGAGTTCACCCTCTTCTCTTGTGGTCTTGCAAGGCAGTCCTGTCTAGTGGAAGTGACTGAAAATCAGGCAACTTAAAGAAATATTTGGTGAGAACTTTGTTATATGCTTTTTTAATTTTCTAATATTTTCATTTTTATCTGTCATTCTTTTGCTCATTTTGAACAATCTCTCTCTCTCTCTCTGTGTATGTGTGTGTAGTTATAATTTCTATCCTCATAACATGGCACAGTGCATAAAAGACTATGCTACTGAGACCAAATATGAGAACCATGTTTGTTTTCCATTCATTTTCTATATCACTCATTATTATAATGAAAATGGTAATAATAAAATATGTGTCCATTGATACACATAAGTAATATGTCATGTTTCCTTTCAATAGTATCATCTTAGAAGATAAAAAGACAAAGAGTTACACTGAGAAGCATTGCGATGGCTGTGTCCATGTGTACTGTACTCATGGAATCAAAGAACTGCGGGAAAATGGGAAAATTGAAAAAAAAATCATCTGTATTAAACAAGTAGTTTTCATTATTCTTGTCATTATTCCCTAAAAATATGTTATGACATATCTTTATATAACTGCTTATATTAAATTTAGTATTATAAACCAAATGCAGATAATTCAAAATTCATAGGACACCGTGAGAAAGTGATATGTAGTTCTTCTTCTTCTTCTCCTCCTCCTCTTCCTCCTCTTCCTACTTCTATTTGGTTTTTTGAGACAGGGTTTCTCTGTGTAGCCTTGACTTGGCTGTCCTGGACTCGCTTTGTGTACCAGGCTGGCTTCAAACTCACAGCAATCTGCCTGCCGCTGCCTCCTAAGTGCTGGGATTTAAGGCATGTGCCACCATGCCCGGTTTATTATTTCACTTTTAAAGGTATTTATGTAGATTTATTTATGAGATTCTGGCAATTATCTGGGGACATGAAACCAATCTCCACAGATACCAAGGGACCATTGTTTTCATTGATAATGTCCATATTTATGTATGATTGTTGAACATACAGGAGTTTTAAAATCCAACAGTAATCTAATTTGAAATTATAGAAAATAGTGGATTCATATAAAAGAATCATCAATACTGTGCTACACCAAGGCTGAAGAAAACTAATTATAATAACCTTTCTCTTGTGGGTTTTTAAAATTTTTTTGTGCATGTACACACCTATTATAATTCATCTATTAAAATAATTCATTTTGGCTAGGTACTCAGCACTGAGTCAACTCTGGAATGCCTAAGAACATCAGAAAGCTTGTCCCATGGTGAAGACAGGGCACTTAGATGTTTTATTAAAACAGATCTTTTTAAGAAAGAGAGACCTTCTGTATAAATATCACTCACTAATAAAGAGTCTTCATTTGAGAAAGCCTCAGTAGACTCCAGATCACATGGTTTTTAAAATCGTGACTTTGATGTAAGCTGGTACAATGGCCACGGGTAATCACTTATCCCATGAATGAGAAACATATTAACTCTGATGATCTTATGATCTATCTTCTAAAAGTCCTGTGCTAAAACTCCATCTTAAACCTGGGACCACTAAACATATCCCTTGTTAGTGCTCTCCCACAAGTCCTGGGTTTATTTGCCTCATTTTTTAAAATAGTAGGACACAGAAGACCATTTGCAAACAAATATATAATGTGCTTCGAACATATTCCATATCTGCCCTAACTAACTATCCTTTTTCTTCCTCTTCCCCCTCTCATTAGCCTTGTCTGCTCTTCTGGACAGTGTTGCTTCTACATATCTTCCATGAGTATAAGATTTTATGTTTGTATAAAGCCTACAATCCAGCAGTATAATAAACAGGCAACATTTGTGTTACGTGCTTAATAAGATTATCTTCATTTCAGTCATTATATTTGTCATGTTTATGTATTTTTCCGTTAGCAATTAATTGTGAGTTTCTTTAAGACAGAGGGATAATATCAATTCATGTGTATTTATTTCACTTTTAGGCAAATATATGCATTTAATAAATTGACAATGAGTTGGAAGGAAGTTTGTGGGGCTTAATGAATGTGAGTTACAGAATGAACACTATGGAATATACGAGTAGCCTTTGACATAAAGACCCTAAACTAAACTGAATTTAAAGGAAAAAAACAAACAAAACAAACAAACAAAAAAAAAACAAGCAAACAAGCAAGCAAACAAGGGCAGGTCTGTCTTGCCTTTGTCAGCATTACTTAAGAACAGCATTGCTTAAAGGGAAACTTCAGGTTTCCAAAAGGAAAAATCATTAAGAAAAAGATACAACTTTAGTGAAAAACAAAAACAAAAACAAAAAACAAAACAAAACAAACAAAAACCCTTTTTCTTCTTGGATTTGTGACATATTTCATTCTCTGAACTGGAAGCTCACAGTCTACATAGGAACTCATAAGATGTTCTGAGGATGGGCTGAGCATGCACAATAGACAGCCTAGGGAACTCTTGAGGGTGAGGATAGAAATCAGGCACAACTTCCCTGAAACCAAAAATTTTCCATGATTAATCAGGGTTTGGGAAGGCATCTGTTTCCAAAGAAATGCTTTGTCCCCTGAGTAAGACTATCCTTAGTGCAAAATACATGAGGGTGTGTATGAGCCTTTCCTTGTCATGGCTAACATCATTTCTCAGGTGATGTCAGAGGATTGTGCTGACACTGTGATTCACATACCTGTCAGATCATCAGTGGGCCAGGACCCCAGCTGGCACGCCTTGCAGGTGTACTCATCAAACACATACTCATTGTCTTTACAAGGTGTGCAGGTCCAACAGCAGCTGACTTCTCCCTTCCGGATCACCTGTGGGGAATATTTACCATTCTAATTAGTGTTGCTGCACAGAAACTAAATCGGATATATCTTAAACAAACATGTTTCATTTCACAGAGTTTCCTTGGGATAAATAATCAGCAATTGATAAAATGTAAGGCTATAAACCTTGACCTATTTTTATTAATAAAATATATAAATATACCTATGAATGGAGAATTTAATTTTCAGCATCATCAGAACTACCCTTAGACAATTGTTAGGTTACGTATTAAAAGTGGGCTTATTTATAATACTGATCTTTACAAGGATTGGCAAGTTTACAAAAACTGTGTTTTTCACCCTTGGAAGAGGCTGGCAATCCATGCTTCATTCTCTGTTTCTAATGAATGTCAGTATGTTGCCAATCACTTCTCCAAGATTAATTCCAAAATAAGTCTCTTTGAATTATGATACCTTGATAGATTTTATTCAATCTTTTAAAAAATTTTTTTATTATTAATTTATTCTTGTTACATCTCAATGGTTATCCCATCCCTTGTATCCTCCCATTCTTTCCTCCCTCCCCTTTTCCCCTTATTCCCCTCCCCTATGACTGTTCCTGAGGGGGATTGCCTCCCCCTGTATATGCTCATAGGGTATCAAGTCTCTTCTTGGCAACCTGCTGTCCTTCCTCTGAGTGCCACCAGGCCTCCCCCTCCAGGGGACATGGTCAGATGTGAGGCACCTTAAAACCAGTTTGGTTTAACTTTTTCACATGATCTGTTTTGATTCACATTCATTACTTATTACAAATGGCAGTGCACTCTCCTGGCAGTTCCAGCTGTGAACATACTGGAAGTAAAGGTGTTTTCACTGCCACTGAAAAGATGCCAAGCCTCCATTGAAAACCAAGATTATAAATCTCAGGATAATTCCAAGAGAGGTTATTATGAATGAAGGTCTCAATTCCAACCTTGAGTCATAATAATTAATAATAATGTCAAAAGTATACTAAGAAGAATGAGAATGATATTTACACGGAAAACAATGTAAAAATGAGCAAGCAAATGTAAGTATATAACCAATGTTAAGACCATGGTGACAGGGCTACTCCTCTCCCAGTGGCCGTCACCCTCAGTTGCAGCCTGACCTCATTCGCTCCTCAACTTGGCAAAAATGTCCAAGCCTACAGAGACTGAGCGATGCATTGAGTCCCTGATTGCTGTTTTCCAAAAGTACAATGGGAAGGGTGGGAACAGCTGTCAACTCTCCAAAACTGAGTTCCTTGCCTCCATGACCACAGAGCTGGGTGCCTTCACAAAGAACTGGAAAGACCCTGAAGTACTTGACCACATGATGAAGAAGCTGGCCATCAACAGTGATGGGGAGCTAGATTTTTCAAGAGTTTCTCCATCTTATTGGTGGCTTAACTATAACGTGTCATGAGTTCTTTTCCCAGGACTTCCCAGAAACTTATCTAACCATCTTGTTTGCCTTCCAGCCACCAAGTCATCAGCTCCTCCACCATCCACACCTGCGCTGAGCCCATCACACCCACCACCACACGCAGCCCACGCCTGCTAGCAGAAATAAAACAATGAATGCCATTTAAAAAAAAAAAAAGGCACTGGTGACAGGGAATCAAACTCAACCATTACATAAGTTGTATCCTATTCAACATGGTAGAAATACATGCCGAGAAATATCTTTACTCAGCTATTCAAGGATTTTGAAAGTATGTGCTCAAACCATAATCTCATGAATTGTCATAAATCCAGGTGCCTCCCACAGTAATTGAGTTGCATTCTTCTATAGGTAGCATTCAAAACTAGGAAAAGTTGACACCCTAGATGAATCCGCAAAGGCTTTTACATGAAGGTTTTAGTTACAGGGTGGTTTGCCAAGATGAATAATGTTTCTGTTACAGTGTACCAATAGTTCAGAAACCTTTCTGTCTTATAGTACATATTTAACCTTTGGAGCATATAGTTGTTGTCATACCTAATCTACCTAACTGTGCTGATAAAGTGTAAGATAGCGTGCTAAAGACTAAAATGAAAGTTGGTTGTATTTCAATAGAATTTGTTTAAAGACAAGCAGTGGGTCAGATTTAGCTTTCAGATCATAGTTTCGACTTTCATCGTATGTCACAACAGTAGATACAGATATTTTTAGAAATTCCACAAGCTGTTAAGCCATTTGCCAGGTGTTAAAATTCTTCTTCTTTTTGTTGGTTTTGTGTTTCTTAAACCTACTCTTAGTTTCCCAACATCTCTTAGTCTCCTGGCCGAGCACCTGCATACTGATGTTAAAACCATCTTGCATCTAACATCTGAAAAGTGTTGTAAGTTTGAGAAAATGTAAGGTTGATTGAAAAGATCCAAGGAAACTTTTTCAAGTATTTTGCATGCCTGAAATAGTAATGCTTATTTGGTGAACAATCAAATTATTTCAGTATCATTTTTCTTCTCCCAGGACATTATGTTTCAATAACTAGCTTTCTTGTTTTCTTAATTATGTGTTTTTATTTCTTTTTCATTTTTTTTTTATTTTCTGGACAAACCATGCTAATCTTAAAACTAATGTTCTCAGAGTAGCAAATTGTCTCTTACTTGCTTTTCCTCATATGCTCTGTATTTCTGTATTCCATTCATTTGCCTGTCTTCTGTCCCAGAAGAACCAAGGAAATGCTGATTACCAGTTTTCATGTCTGTCTTACTTTTCTTGGCCCGTCTTCTGCTGATCACTATGTTGCCTAACAGCATGTATCTGGTGTTTCCCTTTCTGAGTTAGCTCTCCTCAACTTCTCCCTTCTTCATACTTTCAAAGCAGGTATTAGTGGAGGCTTATGTTTGCTCCACATTATTATTTTTTATTTAAGCTTTCAGTTTGGCAATTGTTTTTTTTCAGTTTGGCCATTTTGAATCTATTCAAAGTGTATTATTTAAGATCTAGCAAGTTTATTCCTAAATCTGGATCTTTGAGCTTATTTCCTCCTTTTCTAAATGAATTATCATTGGCTTGCTATATCAAAAAGCAACAATTCTTGAAACTAATCCATCTACTTTAATCTAAAACCACATTTCTTTTTGATCTCTCTCTCTCTCTCTCTCTCTCTCTCTCTCTCTCTCTCTCTGTCTTTCTCTGTCTCTCTGTCTCTGTCTCTGTCTCTGTCACTGTCTCTGTTTCTGTCTCTGTCTCTCTCTGTCTCTCTCTCTCTCTCTCTCTCTCTCTCTCTCTCTCTCTCTCTCTCTCTCTCTCTCTCTCTCTCTCTCGTGTGTGTGTGTGTGTGTGTGTGTGTGTGTGTGTGTGTGTGTGTGTGTAGGTGTGTGTGCTTGTAAACACAGCATAGATTATGAGAGTTTGTTCTTACTTCCACAATGTGAACCCTGGGAATTATACCTAGTTAGCGAGGTGTTCTGTGAAGAAGCTCTATTCTCAGGTCTTCCTTTTTCTTTCATTTATGACAATGGTATTCTTAGTTGCTAGGACATTGGAGTCGCAGTTAACTGTCTTATACTTGTTTTTCTTCCATGACCAGATATTTAATCATCTGTCAGAAATGAGTTCTTGAACCTGTACAAATTTTTCTCCAATGTCACATCTGCTTATCTTGGCCCTCATTTTTCTCTTCCCTGCCAACACAATCAGCATCCTGTATTTTAACTCTTCCTTCTTGTTTCATCTTTCATTAATCCACTTACTAATATCTACTGTCGCCAACATGTGTCATTATTTTAGTTAATATTATACTACTACTTCTGTGTCATAATATACAGGTTGATTATTTAGTATAATATTGAAAAGTCTCTATTAAATTGGCTATTGCCTGTTATTTTGATGTTTTATTTCATAGTAAAAACTTATACCAAGCATCTATGTACTCTGGCTTACTCAGTGTCATTAGAGTGCTCTATCTGTCACTTCTGCAACGTCCATATTGTTGCTTGTCATACACACATGATCTCTCCTTGAAATCACACCTAGTTTTATGATCTGATGCTTGAAATAATGGAAGAACCACTTTTTCTTTCTCTATCTCTTCTGACTTTTTCTTTTAATGAAGGCATCACACTATCATAATATTGCTTATCCTGCATATATTTTTTCTCATTTATTTTTCCCTATTGATCTTAATGGACTATTATATTGAGATTTTTTATTATTTAATTAGTTTATTCAGATTACATCTCAATTGTTATCCCATCCCTTGTATCTTCCTGTTCTTCCCTCCCTTCTGCTTTCACCCTATTCCCCTCCCCTCTGTCTGTGACCAAGGGGGACCTCCTCCCCCTCTATATGATCATAGGCTATCATGTCTCATCTTGCTAGCCTGCTATCCTTCCTCTGAGTGCCACCGGGCCTCCCCATCAAGGGGACATGGTAAAATATGGGGCACCAGAGTTTGTATGAGAGTCATTCCTCGCTCTCCACTCAACTGTGGAGAATGTCGTGTCCGTTGCCTAGATCTGAGTGGTATACATTAAGATGTTTTAACAGCAATTTTAAAATATGTTTTCCAGCTCTAAACTATTCATCCCCAGGAACCATAATCTTTAAGTTTAGATACATTCATATGGAGAAAGAATGAGCAGGCTAAACATGACTCTTCAGTTACATCAAGGAGCTCAGATCACTGACTCACACTATTGTCGGTTGAATTCTACCTTTCCTAAACAATTGACCAGAATACAGTAAATAAACTCATTTTCTGCCAGTATAAGCTTACATGTAAAGAGCCAAACACGTGCCGAATAAAGAAGACATCTCCAATGAGAATTAACACTGCTAAATTTGGAACAAAGAAATGTAGATTCTGTTTTACCTTAATCTGGCCTTTCTCACAGGGTTCGCTGCATACAGATCTGATGATGCTGTTTTTCTTGGACCACACTTCCTCATCATCCATTTTCAATTCCCCATTGTCCCAACTTCCGACATTGATGTAATCAAAATAATCTTTTCCCATTTCCTTGAAATTCATTATTTCATACCTTAGAAACAAGAATATAATAATTATTCATCTAAGATCACACATACTAATATATTCAAAGGCAATAGTTTCATTGTTTCAAAGACATTAACTTCTGTGTAAACCACACTGTAATTCTGCAATGCTATGTTTGTAATAAGAAAATCCTGCCCATTTCATGTTTACTTTAGATTCATGCTTATACCTGAAATAGAAAACAGTCCCATGTGAGAAAGTAGCTGGATCTCAGGAAGGATGAAACACAGTTTTGAAATAATGTTAGGAATTTTAACCATGGTCTTCTGCTGGTTTCCTAGAAGAAGCCAGGGATGTGTTTAACTATGTTCTAGTGACATGATAATTCACTGTGAATCTGCTTATTCTTTGAACTTCATTTTGGGTGTTAGGGAATACAAGAGTAATTTTAAAAACATCCTTCAATCACATTAAAATTTGTTTTATGAAACATCATGATGGCTATTCATACTTTTCTTATTATTTCACTTGGTATACACAACTAAAGTGTTCTTTTGTTGGAAAGCTGGAAGAGCGCAGATTCTTAAAAATGTCTCAGTCTCATTGTTTTTATTTCATTTTTTAAATAAAGCTACAGAAAGCTTGTGAATTAAATAGAAGAAATTTCTCTCTAACTTCCAATGCTCAACATGTTTAGTTATTTGAAAATGGATACAGATGAAACCATTTTTAGATTTATAACCATGCCAATGAAATTGACATATTCAATCCAAGCTCTATGTAAAAACACAAGGAATGAATTTTACATCAACTTACTGAAATGACATTGTAAAATAATTCCATCATCTATTTGCTGCTGATTAAAATTTACATTTGTATGCTAATACTTTGTTGGCTGGTCAGTAACTTTTGGGTTCTCTTGTATTTCTTTTTATTTGCCATCAATTTATTTTGAGTAACTTTCCAAATTTCCTTTCAAAATTCTAAACTCTAGAGATACTTCTTCCTTGCTCTCAGAGTTGACCTGTTTGTACTAAATATGCAATGACTTGAGGAATTAGGATGGAGAGAAATCATTTATGCAATATGTCACTGGCTATTTCAAACACAAGGGCTTCTTACTCTTAAAACATGCCTTTTTGCAAGCAAATACATTTGAACTTCATAGTCTGAAAGAAATGTCAATATCTGGAAACTTCTTTCTTTACTGCTGATGATTTGATGTGATGTAAAGATACTCTTTGCTCACTAAAATGAGCTACAGTAACATTTATTCAGATTTTTAGTGCCAGAACTGTCTTGACTAAGTTATTAATTTTTATAGATAATGGAACTGAAGCTCATTGAGATTAATTGTTGGGACACAGACATCAGAGCCAGGACCCTAAGCAAGCTTTCTTAAAGTATACTTTAAGCATGCTATTCCTTCTCTCTTCAGATTAGTCACGGTGTCTCTCCAATGACCTTAGTTTTCTGTGAAATAAGCCCTAAAAGGTGAGGTGTCACAAGGTCAAAGACAAACATAAAAACTTTAGAGAAAAACACATGTCGTTCCGACACAAAGTGACTTAAAGAAATTTAAATTCTTAATTTTGGGGTAATTCATCAAACTGATAGAATTAACCAGAAACTTAGTCTTATCTTTAGAATTGGTCTTCTTCTTTTTGTTGTTGTTGGTGTTTTTGTTGTTACCTACAAAATCACCACCACCACCACCATGGTTCTATCAGTAATTGTTTATCCCTAAATAGGTAGTACCACCATCATATCTTTCAGTAGCTGTGCACCCAATGAAGATTGAGGCAGATATAAATAATTCTCCTAGCAAAGATATTCCACATTCTTTGTGAATAGAAATGAGACATCAAGCAACACTCACAGGGTAAATGTATATTTTATTCTTCCTAGAAAATGAAAAACATTTGAGTCTCAAAAGTATCCTTATTGAAATTTTAGGTAAAAATTAAAAATTTACTGCCTTCCTGTAGTATTTACCCATTATTTAATCTAGGAGATGCTTAATTTTCTAAAAGGGTTAGTAAATAATTCTGCATTTCTTTTTATGTATTTGGTGACGATTTCAGTTACAAAATAGTATTACAAACAAATATTAATGTGTTATATAAATGATAAGACTCTGCTAGAGAGACTTTATTACTGCAATTCTGATTTCTCTTTTTCTTTTTCTTCCCCCTACTCTCTCATCCATCCACCTTCCTCTTACTTAGCTTCTTGAATACTGTATCATTCTATGAAAAACTTCTTCCTTCACAGTTGTCTCTTTCCAACTGTTTACAGGAAGTGTGCTTAAGAACATTTTAATAAAGAAAATTATAATCAAATTTATATATTGTTCAATACCAAAGGGAAAAAAAGCTTAGAAAGTATTCACATGTTCTTGTCTCCCTCCATGTCCTTCTACCCTTCCTTCGTGTTTTTCCACAGGACTTCTCCAAAAGCTTGGCTGTGAGTCTCAGCATATGATTCCATCAGCTGCTCAGGGCAGTAGGGGCATGGGGGTGGGTGCTGTGGCTCTCAGAGAATGCTTAACAGAAACTCCTGTCTGTAAACAGAGCTGAGTTTCTCTAATGGTGTCAAGGGTTGAGTCTATTACATGGACTCTGTTGCCTGCTTTCAAGCAATTCACACTAACTGGGCTGCCTTGTCCTTCTCAATGGACAAGGAGGAGAGCTCAATCTAGATGGGACTTGATGTGCTAGGGTGGGATGGTAGGGGGGATCTTTTTTTCTGAGGACAAAGGGAATGAGGATGGGGGAAGAAGGTAGGGGGAGGGTCCAGGAAGAGAGGAGAGAGGGGGCTATGATCTAGATGTAACGTGAACATATAAATTACAAAAATGTATTCCAACAAGTCCGTTTATGCTCTCGATAGAAACCAGAGTAGGTCTGTTCTAGAAACAAAAGCGTTTCCTAGTGTACAGAATTCTGCAATTTACAGCAAGCTTCCTTGGAAAGGGATCTTCAGCAATGAGTGGGAACTGAACAATCACTTGAGGGCAAAACTGTGCATAGTTTCTTAATATGCATGTGATTATTAAGTGTATACCAAGTTGGCCATGGGATAACATACTTTCAGCTCAAGATAGAGCAGTGGTTTTCTTTCTTCTTTAACACACACACACACACACACACACACACACACACACACACACACACACGCACACATGTTATCTGCTTGTCTGTCTGTGCATCACATATCTGCCTGATGTCACAGAGGCCAGATGAGTGTGTTAGATGCCTTGGGGTTTGTGTTACGCATGGTTGTGAGCCATCATGTGGGGGAAATCAAACCCAGTCTTTGTTACAGCTGAGTTGTGTCTCTCCTTCCTTGAAAACATACAATAATAATTTGTGTCATTGAGGTTGAGTAAATCACAGCTTAAGGGGAGACCAGAAAGTAAGTTTGACCAAAAACTTAATATAATGTTAATAATAATGGCACTCTTGCTATGCAGATTAAACTATTTCAATTGTAATATAGAAATAGATGATTATACAACCTAAGGACTATCTCTTTACCTCTTTACTAAGATTCACATTTCTACCCTACCCAGGAAAATAGCAATATTTACATAGTACATCTGCTTATTTTTTGTCCATTGTTCTAAGTAGCATATATTAAGAATTATTTAGGTAGACACAATTTTCAGAAATTACTATTGTTCTTTTTCTTTTCTTACCTCATGTGTTCTTATCCTTCCATTTCTAATTCTCATGTCTTATTTCAGGTGAATATTTTCTAAATCCCTTCCTTGCCTTTATATATCTTCCTTTCATCTTAAAATTCTCAATGGTTGCTTAAGGGATCACCAAATGCCTTTTTATTCTGCGTAAAGTCAATATTTAGTCACTTAATGTAAATTATAAGAACATTGCCCTTGTATAATTTATATTCCCTTCCTTTATATGCTTATTTCCCAATACCCTACATTCCCATACTCATTCACTCCATTGTTTATTGTTGAATTTTGCTTTAAATAATACATTTTATTTAGTTTATCATATGTTATACATGTTATTTGTGCAGTCATGATCAACCCAGGCAGCAGGCAAACCTCTTTTTAAAAAATTGGTCATCATTTTTTAATGATTTTATTTATTTTTGCCATATACATTTATATCATTACATGTAAATAAAAAATACATACAACAAGAAGAACCACGAAACAATCATGGATTACCTGAATGTTACATTTATGGTATTTTGGCTAATTGTATTTGTAGATAACATCTTTCCTATCTTGGTGAGTCTAAAATTCTGAATGAAAATCAATATCTCAGAGAATCATCTTTGTTCACTTAAAACCTCTATCTAGACCTAAAAACATCGTATCCCTTAAACAGCTAAGGTTAATGTAAGACTAAAGTATCTGGTCTTCAACTCCATCAGAGACTTGAGAAGGAATGAAACTTAATTACTTGAGTGAACCAGAATGCAGCTTAGCAGCTTCCAAAATGAGAAGAGGAGGAGGAAGAAGAAGAAGAAGAAAAAGAAGAAGAAGAAGAAGAAGAAGAAGAAGAAGAAGAAGAAGAAGAAGAAGAAGAAGAAGAAGAAGAAGAAAGAAGAAGAAGAAGAAGAAAGAAGAAAGAAAGAAAGAAAGAAGAAGAAGAAGAAGAAAAAGAAGAAGAAGAAGAAAAAGAAGAAGAAGAAGAAGAAGAAGAAGAAGAAGAAGAAGAAGAAGAAGAAGAAGAAGAAGAAGAGAGCTTCCTGCTTGAACAGTCACCTAAAACTCTCTGTATTGTTGGAGAATTGTCTCCAGCCTTCTGTCCCAATATAGCTGACAGACGTTTGTGAGTGTGGAACTGTTGGGGATGTCCTTACCCTGTCTTGGTAGAGTTTAGCTGTTGACTCTGCCTGTGTTCAACCTTGCCCATTTTTAGGCAGAATTCTGTCTGTGGCAGAAGCAAGGACATTTTGTAGGCAAAGTGCTTAAGATTAGCTTTCTGTTAGAGTTTCCCAGCCAAGTTTTGGTGCTCAGACTAGACAGCAAATGTCTTAGTCCTTGAAATGGTCTCTAACCACTCAGTTCTATTAATACCTACAGTATGTTTGCAGATGAGGGTATCATCAGTTGAATGTTACTATGTACTCCAAAACTTTATACTGCAGACTCAACTTGGCTTGTGAATCCTATTATTCTAGCTCATGACCTAGATCACTAGTAGTAAAGGGTAAATGTTCTCACTTCTTATGTGCAATTTTGAAATCCATAGAACTCTGAAAATCATAACGCTTGTTATAACTCACTTGGTAGCAAAACACAAACCTATCTATAATTATCTCAGGATAAATCTGACAGTTATGGAGTTATTTATAGTCCATTAATAGAGCACAGTGTGGATGTTCATATGCTCTGGCATAGAAATATTGATGTGTTAATTAAGGATGGCTGTTGCACAGCACATTGAGACATAATATTAATGTAAACTTTTGTATAGTCAAAAATTCTGGAGTCTAAAACAGAGCTAGATCAATTATTTAACTTAATGTATTATAGTTGAATAGTACTATCACAAAAATAATGTTTAAAACAATGACCAAAGAGTTTTCTTAAATAATTCTAAAGGATGAGTCAGAATTGATTTTTGTATCTTATGATTTTAATGAAAATATCCTCATATGCTCATGAGTTTGACTACTTGGTCCCAGGTGGTGGAGATGTTTTGGGAGTTGTGGACCCTCCAGGAGGTAAGAGTGAGCTGGAGCACAGGGTTGCTAGGGGAACAATCTTGAGGTTCTCATACTGATCCCACATCTCATCCTCCCTCTGCTCCATGATCAAGAAGCCTTATATTCCTATAACCACAACTACGAGATATTATGACTCCCCTGCTCTGTCAATCATGATGGATTGCGCCCTCAAAGTGTGGTCAAAATAAATCCATTTTCTTTTATGTTTGTCAAGTATTTTTGTCATAGTTATCAGAAAACACACTAACACAGAAAATTGGTACTGAGAAGCAGGCTCATTACCATGACCACCTGACCTGGTTCTTAAGCATTGGGAGGTGGTTTCTGAGAGGAATGTGGAAAGGTTGGGATCTGTGCAGAAGTGGACACCTAGAGTCCTATAAGCAGAGAAAAATGAGGCATTCTGGAGGGATTTTCTAAGATAACAGTGCAAACAGAAATGTGAATGGTAAAGCTATGAAAATAACTTTTTAAAGGGAAACAAGGTTGTCCAGAGATGGGATACTAGCCATTTGAATTAAATGCTGGCATAGAACTGGGCTGTGTTCTGCATAATTGAATTAGGATGAATTTCAAAGTAATGAACTCAGTTGTTTGGAGAAAGGAAAGAAGAATCGGGGGTGATGAAGGATTCCACTAAATTGCCAGAATTGCGAGACGAGCCTGCACAATGTAACATCAAATCTTTGGGCTGACTAGTCTCTGTTCCTAATTGTATTTACAATGAAAGGGAGCAGAAAGCTATAAAAATCATGTAGTTTAGTGAGGAAGTGCATGCATGTATAGTCAAAGTGGCAGGCTTGATGAACAAAGTGGGCTTGGGTCAAGTGACTTTAAATTTTATATCCCACTAAAGAAAATCCAAAGACTTTTGCACTAGAAAAGGTGTACTAGAGGCAGGACCTCACCCATTAGTAGCATCAGGATATAGTAATGATAGCACCAAGATATGGTAATGGAAAGCTATTTTATGACTACCTGAACAAAGAGAGGCTCTTGGGTATTGTACTCAGGCAAGTGTGTCCATAGGACTCACTTTCTCTGTTTTAGTCAAGTGATTAAACCGAGGCGATTACAGCTGTGGTCCAGGTGGAACTTCATGTTCCTTTTGCCACAGCTGCAATTTGGTTCCTGCAGCACACATTCCCTACCACGGTGGACTGAACCCTCAAATCAAGAGTGGAAATAAATCTGTTCTTCTCTAAGTTACCTCCTGTCAGGCATACAATCACAGCACTGTGAACCATTATTAACACATCAATATCTTCCTTTCTCTGTCTAGGATCCTCTAGGACCCTGCTGATTTATCAGTATCCTCCACTAACTCAATCTCCTTTTGTTCCTTTCTCAGCTGGGAATTTCCTTAATCCACAAAACCTAATATAATTCCTCCAAATACATTTTTCATAAAATATGATTTTTCTACTTGGATCTGGTGGATTGTAAGGCTTATGTATAAGGTAAGATGGTGAAGCCTGGGACACTTAAAACCTTCAGACTCCTTTTCTAGACTATGGCCTTGCATCAGTGAGGTGTGTGTGTGTGTGTGTGTGTGTGTGTGTCTGTGTGTGTGTGTGTATGAGTGTTTGTGTGTGTGTTTTTGTATGTGTGTGAGTGTATTTGTGTGTGTATATGTGTGTGAATGTGTGCTTGGGTTTGTGTTTTAGTGTGTGTTTTTGCGTGCATGTGTGTGAGTGTGTGTGTGCATGCACATATGATAGTGAAGGCAAATGCATGCCAAGTTGCACATGTGGAGGTTAGAAGAACAATTATAGTGTTGGGTGTCCATCCTTGGCATCTTTTGACATTATTAACTTTACCTGTGTTTGAGACAATTTCATCTCACCCTTTCTGTTTATTTCAGGTTGGATGGCCTATAGGCTTCTCAGGGATTCTTCTCTCTCCACTTCTCACAGTAGAACTGTTGCAGTTACTGATAAATCTTACCATGCTAATCTTTATGTGGGCTCTGGCAATTTGACCCCAGTTCCTCATATTAGCTTAAGTTTTGTACCACCGAGACATTACCCTATCCCACATTTACCCTTTGCAAACTTTATTTCCTATAGCTAGAAAGGAGAATAAAAATATTCCTAACTTCATATGATTTAAAATACTGAGCATTTAGCTTAGTGAGTGTTCTGAACCACACACACTTGGTAAATGTTAGTTATATTTATAGTTTTGCAGATGGGGGGGGTCTCATTTTGTTGCCCTACTTGGTTGAATGCAAATTTTATATACAAATTTATATTATCATTTTTTGGTCAATGAGTTCAGTAAAAACACTGTATACACAAACGTAGATGCATTGTCAAAACAAAAAGTTGCAAAGTAATTCTGCTAATTATTAATGTTTTAATTTAATACCTAAATTTAGCAGTGCATGGATGGACTCCAAGTGAACACCAATTCACAGCATTTGTTTGCAAAATAATATGCATGCTATTATTTTAGAATTATCTATAATTTAATCAATCGTGAATAGATTTGAAAATGGGTGAAGAAGCCGTGTCCCCAAAGTACCTCTATCACAAACTTTTAGAGGGCCTGTGAATGAAGCAGTGATGTTTTGCCTAATATATTAATGTTTCACACTGTGTTGGAGCTGAGCCAGCAGAGACATTTCCTTCTCATTGGGTGTGTAGATCTGTCTTGGACGCAGGACAAAAAAGCTCTTGAGCTGGTGACACTGCCCCCCATCAATCTATTAACACGGCCCAGAGTAACACTGGTGTTGTAGTTATTTACACAAGAACAATAAATCCATCCCCAGGATTCAGCGTTTAGACTTAGGCTGTACAGCACATATAACGTTTCCTTTGGTACTAAGAAAATGTTTCTATTTCCCCATGGTGGTGGACGTACAGAAGACTCACAAGGTAGAAAATAATAAAAAGCCGGTTATTTTTGAAAATGCCTGGGCTGGTCTAAAACCCTTTAAGTCTCTAGAATATAGGAAATATCCAGGTTTTCGTTTGGCCATGTGACCTGGAGCTAGCTGCCTGCCACTTGGCTGTGATGCTTGTGCAACACTGAGAGCTGTATCCAGGGCCAGCTCCAGCTTACTTCAAGGATGTGGAAATGTGCTAAACCAAAGCTGCTGGCAGAAGGTATGGCCACATGGGTTGCAAGTTGCGGGGGCACTCACATATCATTCTCTTGGCAGGACTAGCTACAAACAGTGTGTAGACAGTTCTTTGAACACAGCTGTTAGGCACAAACTGCTGCTACAAAAAGAATATGGAACCAAAAGGCGGTTTGGATTATTTATTTGTTTGTTTTTTTTTTTTTTTGTTTTTAAAGAGTAGTTACCTATCTTTGCCGTAACTCATTATAAATTTAATTGATTATCCCTTGTGTATTCAAAACATAGTGTTTAGTAAAACCTGACTCTTTAAAGTATGAGAGATGAATTCTGATAAATTTTCAACACCTAGTGATGTCTCTAAAGGCTGGCTTATAATTATTGGCCACTTCCATAATTTTCAGTCATCTCCAAATAAACAATAGAAAATTTAGAATGAAAGGAAGTTCATTAACTCAATGAGGTGAAAGTGCTCCTGTTACAGGGTAACAAAATAAAGTATATGACTTACCAGTACATGGAGTAAATAGACCAGAAGGATGGCCAAAATGAACATTTAGCCTTGTGTGTGTTCTGAACCATACATACTAAATGCTAGGCCTATTCATACTTTTGCCAATGGGGTCTCATTGTGTGGCTCTATCTGGTTGCATGAATATTCTTTATACATATTTATGTTCTTATTGTTTGTCAATGAGTTCACTTCAGTATAAACACTGTATAAACAAACTAGATGCATTGTCAGAACAAAAACTTGCAAAGTAATTCTGCTAATTATTAGCGCTTTACCTTAATACCTAAATTTAGCAGTGTATGGATGGACTCCAAGTGAACACCAATTCACGACATTTGTTTTTGTGTTTTGTTTGTTTGTTTGTTTTTGTTTTGTTTTGTTTGTTTTTGGTTGTTTTCAAGACAGGGTTTCTCTGTGTAGCATTGGCTGTCCTGGACTCGTTTTGTAGACCAGGCTGACCTCAAACTCACAGTGATTCTCCTGCCTCTGCCTCCCCAGTGTTGGGATTACAGGTGTGAGCCACCATGCCCAGCTTACAATATTTGCCAAAGATTGGCGATAACCCGATTAACGTGCACTGAGAGACACAATGTATTTTCTTTGTGTATAATAAATTGAGGTCCTCTCCTCTAAGCTTATGCCTCTGAAATGTGGTGATGAATTCAGAAGTACATACTGAGTGTTAATATCAGTGCTCCTTGTCCACACAGAAATGAGGCTGTCATTGGAATATGTGCTTTAGTGACACCTGACATAGGAACCCGAGTGCCCAAAAAGGAAAGCCTCTCTGATAGAACGTGACTACTATTCAGGCACTATTGTCAACAATGAGGATTGTAACCATACCTTCCTGGAGAGTCTCCATTTTCATCAAATAGGATCATATCTCCAGAAACTCCAGTAAAGTTGGTTTTCATCAGGGAATCCAGAAGTTTTCGCCCATCAATAGGCTTCATTGCATCACAGAGCCCTGCATATCCCGGGCACAAGGACATCTGCATGTTGTGGAGGCCATAAGCCATAGAATAGATTGCATTGATCACAAATCCCATCTTGGAATCTTGAACGTGATGTGTTCTCAGAGTCAGAGAACCTGTTGAGAAACAAGTTAAGGATTAACTTTGAAGTATTACCCAGCATCCCTCTATAGCCCCATTCATAAGATCCTGAACAATTAGAAAGAGCTTGTCAGATTTACAACTGGGGGCCACACTCAGAAACAGGTGTGAACATACTGTTCTTATCTGTTCCCAGCCATTTGTGATTTTTGTTTTAAAATCTTGAACAGTGGGACATAAACCCAGCCACAGAACCTCACAGAGGCTGGAGCTACAGTACACATTTTGAAAACAGATCCAACTTAACTAATCGATTGGTTACATGTTTATCAGAGATCAGACTCATTGGTAAGTTCCCATTATCATTTCCAACGTTTCAAGTGCTATATAAGTGAGCATTCTTTAAAATCAATATAGTGTCTTTTTTAATATGGTACAAATATTGACCCAATTCATCCTTACTATTGCTTGACGAGATGTATAGTATTTTTTATGATGGATTCAGACATAGAAAAATGCATTAACTTTCCTGCTGATTCACAGCAACTAGGCAGCCAACACAGGGTTTAGAACTAGGCGTTCTATACGGATTCAGTCTCTGTGAGATGGACGTTCTATGGGGTTTGAATCTAAATCCAACTGAACACTAGAGGCTCCCTGAATCATGTCAACCTTAACATTGATAAAAGTTGATATCATTTTGTATTTCATTCAACATTCTTCTATATTCCTATTACCTATTTATTTATTTATTTTTTTTATAATCCAACTACTATCACAGGGTTTTGGAGTTTTGGAAGATCTCAATTATTTGAGTATATACTTATTTATATATCTGGATTCAAAGTCAAAGTGAAAAACTTAAAAGACAAAAAAAAAAAAAAAAAAAAAAAAGAAAAGAAAACAACCCTCTCTCTCTTTTGTGTACTGAGACATCCAGTATTTCTTTCACATGGAATATTCTGTTCTGTAAAGGGATAAACACTACTCTAGGTCATTGTTTCTCCAAGACTCTATTAGTTCCATCCATAGCTCAGCAATGGCAGTGTGCATACACACTTTTCTGTACCCTGCCTTCAATGCTGTACTGCGAGACTTGATATCTCACTTCCTATGGGAATGTATATGGATACTACATTGCTTATTTGGCTGAAAAATATTCTGTTGTGGTTATAAAATTGTATAATGATGCCAGAGGGAGAGTACTTTATACTTTTCCTGGAGTATAAAGTACTAAAACTTACGTTTATTGATTAAAGTTTTTCTGTCACAATTTAATATCTACAAATAATTCATTCTTATCACTCACACTCCACCCATTATTTTCAACCTCCCACACCTATAAACCCTGCCCTTTCCTTTTTAAAAGACCATTTACCACGTTTGCTTCCTTAAGTTTGTTCCTTGATGTCATACATATATGTAGTGCATTCTTCTTGCTATTACCTCACCCATTTTTATCACCACCATCATCCTGTTTTCCCCTTAAAGGCCCTTCCCCACATTATGGTTTCTGCTACTATACTATACATGTTAAACATAAATTGCCTGTTTTCAATCTATGTGTAACTTATATTTAAGGCTATGCTTTGCTTTTTTATAGCTTGGCTGATAGTTTTTCTTTGGTTTCCACTACACTTTGGATTTCCTGAGGTTCTACATTGGTCACGGATACTGTCCTTGAGGCTTCTCATAGGACCAGACACATGATTGGTAATACTAAAAAAAAAATGAGTATGTGAATGAAGCCAGACAGATGACAGGACACCTCCACAAGTGTCATTACATACCAGGTCCAGTCCTTCATTTGTCAAATGAGATTACTTGAAAAATCATTACTTTGTAGAACAGTGCTCATTTAAGAAAAAGTAAACAATGAAAAATTATAACAGGTTCTTTTCATGTTGACTATTTCATCTTTTTGTCAATACGTTATTGCCACCAAATATGGACTAACCACTTCTTCATTTCTTCCATGGAATACAGTGAAAATGCTTGCTTTACACCATGAATAGCAACTTGTTGATGCCCATGTGTGATAAATGCCCAGGACTGCAGAAGCTTTGAAAATGGAGTTAGTAATAGAACCAAAAGCCACAGAAGTTATATGCAAGCTTACAAAATCCAAGATCCTCTTGTTTCAACCTGTTGAGTGCCGGATTTGCAGATATGTATCAGTATACCAGGCACATTTTCCCTAAGTATTGTTTATACTATTTAAACAGCATGTACATTACATAATATCAAATTTAAAATTTCCAGAAGATGACTATTTAAACAGCATGTACATTACATAATATCAAATTTAAAATTTCCAGAAGATGAGCTGATGTTACATGGAGGCAAACCAAACCATATAACCATAGAGATGTGAAATAAAAATTTCACTAATATTTCCTGATATTGTATTTCTAAACTACTTGCTTTTCTTTAGTTTAATAGTCATTCCTAAGATGTCTTAGTAGACCCTGCAGAGTTATAGTTAATACTTTTGCTGTTGCTGCATTGGACCTAGAGAGAATTTCTTCCTAATTGCTTCATTAATTCATTGAGTCATTTGACTATGTTTTAATAATTTATTATAAACTCATGTATTGAAGTCCTTATTGGATGCCAGACTGTTGCATACTGGTGATAAAACACAATAAAAGTAAAATCTTTATCTTTAGAAACCAAAAGCAGATATAGGCACAGTGACAGGAAGCTGTTAGGAGCCAAGACATTTAATGTTATTAAGCTAACTTTAATGGCCTGAGTGCACATAATAAAAGGACCCATTCAATTCAAAGTTCTTGTCTCATTCATTAAGCCATAGGAAACAACAGGCATATTGATTGGATAGCATGATGGTACTCCACAGAACTACAATCCTTTAGTAGTGTTGACTTTGTTTTAGAATTCAGGACACATTTTCTCAGCATATAATCAAATCAGAACTCTCTAGAAGGTTGACAAATACAGGAAACACCCAATCTGTGATTACAATATGATTTTTGAAGTTCACAGAAAGTGGTCTTTAATTTAATTGTGCAACCTAACTTCGAAGATTAGTGTGTGTAAAGCAAAGAAAACTAAGGTTGCATCAAGAAGGCAGGGTCTGAGAATTTCTGCAATATCAGGGGCCTAAGAGAGCACCTACATAGCCCGAAGGCTCCAGAAAGGAAGCCTCTAGCTGTACTTAGCATTTGGGTATAGATTGAGTAGCTTCAGCGCTAGTTTATAGAAATATCATACAACCTACTATGTAAACTCATAGAAAATAAAGATATAACCATATTTTTTTCATTGTCACCAGTAAACATGAACTCCCTCCCTTTTCACCACATCTCCTTAGCCCATGAAGTCATTTGTGATTGAGACTTCTTAGTTTGATTCAATCAACTCAATTTAGAAATGTGAGAAATAAGGCCAAGAGGTGAGGGAGAACTTCCCCAAGACTCCTTGCCTTCTAATTGTTTAAATAGTGCTATTTTCATTATGAGAGGCAAGTTAAATTTAATTTTATAGTATTTTTATCAAAATAACTCATGACTTGGGTGAAAATGAGCAGAAGCATATTTTAAAGATAGCACATTATTTATGTCTGCTCTTATTCTAACGATTCAAACACTTTCATATTATTCTTACGTGTTTTTTTCTATGCACCAGTAATGAGAAATAAAAAGAAAAGCTCAAGAGAAGACAGTAAAGCATGTTGAAGGTAATTAAAAGTTTTGAGGGTGCTATTGGCTAATAAATTTCAACCTTAAAATGAAAACATTGCATAGAAGCAAGCTCACCCCACTCTCATTTATTTCCTAAATCAATGCTGTTATTACTTATGCACACACCAATAAATTTCTCTTATACACAGTGTATGGAACAGTCATTCATTTCCTGTTGTGACAGAAGGTCAAAGCATACCCCAAAGCAAATTAATCTTTTACTAATATAGTTCCATGCAAATGTGCTTATACTTCTGTTACAGCATACAAAATTCTCTCTCTCTCTCTCTCTCTCTCTCTCTCTCTCTCTGTCTCCTTTATGTGTGTGTGTGCATATGTATATATGTATGTCTGTGTGTGTCTGTTGTGTCTGTGTGTGTGTATATATATGTGAGAACAATAAAAGTTTCTTTTTTCGTTGTTTACTAATTTATTATTAGAAAAACTAAAATGATAGCTGTATTTGGTGAGTTTAATGTCGCAACTATAATGTTTATGACAGGAAACAACTAAATTGTCTGTGTGTCTCTCTAAAAAAAACATAGTGATTAAAATTCAAAGTGCAACCAGCTATGATTTATTTAACCTCTCAGAAGATGCTACAGCACACAACAAGAAAATTTGTTCAACCATGTTCATAGCAGCCTTATTCATAATAGCCAGAACATGGAAACAGCCTAAGTGTCCCTCAGTAGAAGAGTGGATAAAGAAACTGTGGTACATATACACTATGGAATACTACTCAGCTATTAAAAACAAGGAATTCCCGAAATTTGTGGATAAATGGATTGAGCTAGAAATGATCATAATGAGTGAGTTAACCCAGAAGCTGGAAGAATCAAATGGTATATACTCACTTATATCTGCATACTAGCCCAAGGGGCAGGTCCCACAAAAGCCTTCACTTACTAGGAAACTGGGACAGAGGGGAGGACATCCTATTGGGACTCTAAATGAGAGACGCATGGGAGAACAGCAAAATAAAAGGATCCAGAGGGTCCTAGAAATCTACAAGTAGAACATTATGATAGGCAGATTTGGGCCCAGGGGTCCCACTCAAACTAAGGTCCCAGCCAAGGACAATACAGGCGGTAAACTTTAAACCCCTACCCAGATCTAGCCAATGGTCAGAAAAGTTTCTTATACCCAAGAGCTATTCTTGTTTTGAAAAATTCTGAGATTATAATACAATATATAAAAATAAATAAAAATTTATAAAAAAATTGAGATTATAATACAGGGATACCTTCCTTTTCTTACCTTCATACACTCACCATGTGTCTCCCTATGCTCTTCTTCAATTCATGGCCTCTTTTTACACTAATTGTTATTGCATACACATATGTACATGTGTATCCTTAAATATACCTGCTCAGTCCATGTAATGTTACTTGTACACATATTTTCAGAACTGACTGTTTAGCACTGAAGAAAAAATTCTTGTGTTTTGCTCTAAGGGTGACCAGCTTTATTTCTTTCAGTTTTCCTTGGTTCCCTGTGGTTCTTTGTGTAGGGTTGAGGCTTTCCGAGCTTTTCCCCAGCCATTTTGATATACCCATTCATGTTGTCCTTATTTAGTTCACATTTTGTTAATCATGCCAGTTATACTTTCCTGTGTAACTTTTGACAAAATTTTATGCTAGCAGAAGGCACCACACAAGCTTCCAAAGGAGGAAGTGATAACCAACACTCTACCTAGTTGTGATGCTTATGAGCCATATCAGCAACTAGCTGGCATGATAATCCTAAGGGAGCAGTTAGTGGCACATATACCTTGGTGGTAACCAGCAGCTCTCTGGTTGGACGTAAGATCTGGTCAACAAAAAAGAAACCATGCCTGGTACTGGAAGCCTTGTTAATCACGGCAGGACTTGTGAATTAATGGTTATTGTAAGGCAATTTATAAGCACCAGTTTATTAAATCAGCAGAATCCCTAAAAACACTCTATTACCATTTGCCTTGTGCCCACGGATAAGTGTAGTGTTTCTCCTAATCAAGGAAACTTCCCTTTGGAACTGAGAGAATCAATACAGAAAGTCATCTGAGGTTTTTGAGACAGTCTCTCAAGGGCCTGGAGTCAGACTGCTAACTCGTCATCAAGAAACAGGGTCTGCCTGTTTCTTCATCTCCCAGGATTGGGATTACAAGTGTGGGCCGCCACAATTGTTTGATGTGTGTGTGTGTGTGTGTGTGTGTGTGTGTGTGTGTGTGTGTGTGTGTGTGTGTCTGTATGTGCGTGTGTGTGTGTATGAGACAGAAAGAGAGAGAGAGAGAGAGAGAGAGAGAGAGAGAGAGAGAGAGAGAGAGAGAGAGAGAGAGAGAGGAGTGTCGGTATTGAATTCAGATCCTCATGTTCTCATGTTTGTGAGAAACTACTTTATCAATGAATACATTTAGTATTAGAACTATCCATGAATTTTACCATTCCCCTATAGTGTTGAGTTTTATGAAGTCCAAGACAATCTTGCTTTTTGTGTATTCTCACAAATTCTAATGCTGTGGACTAAAGCAAAAACTCTTGCTCAATCATTTAATATTTGTTGAACATTATTTTGTTTGTTTTCAAAGCCTCTAATCCTACCATGAGATGTAATATTAGTTCAGAATGGAGAATCCAGTTATCTGTGAATTTAGTAAACTTTGACATTATTTACCATGACTGTTTCCTGCATATAGTACAGTGTTTAGCACTGTAAATGTTTCATTGGTGGATCATGGGAGGTGAATGATATATAAATGTTTAGTGTCCTGACTGTATGGAACCTAACACAGAGTCAGCCAGTGAGGGAAATGATGTTCTAATGACTAGGTAGATACTTTCCCTGGTGTGTTAAGATTCATGACATAAAAATAAGGTGGTTGTGAGAACTAAGCCTTGAGCCAAGACTAGCAAGACAAAGTAGTAAAGAATCTGTATGAAAAGGCTGTTGTAATGGATGGCGTCACATAAACAATTCGTTCTCTCTACTAAGCCACCATGTGCCTATGTTATGTGAGGCAGCACAGCAGTTCCAGGAACCTAAGGCTGTACTCACATATACCAATATAGTTCAGCTCCCATTGTTCATAGAGTCTCTGATATGTAGTTTTACGTGAAATATAGGAAGGTGACCTCTAAATGCTCATTGTCCATTGAAAATGATCTCCGCAGCTTTGGAAAGTGTCAACTCCTTTCAGAAGCCTCAGCAGTGCAGTAGGGAACCACATGCTTCTCCATGCAGGATGCCCACTTTTATTTAGCTAATGAGTACGACCAGCAACTGGTTGATAGCCCTCAAATGAATACTTGATTTGAGATAGCCATAGTTTTTTTTCCTTCATATAGTGGCATATTGAACAACTTCCATATAGTGTGTAAATGAATTTTGCAGGAACATGAAACCACATGGCAATCATACTCAGGATCAGGAGACAAAAATTATGACACTGCAGTCCTTTTTCTACACCAAGACAAAAAAATCTTCTCACTTTGTTCTATCTTTACTGCCGCCGTTCTTTTTCTATGAATTCTACTTTAACTACATTTTGTAATATTTTCTGAAGATATTTTCCCCAATCCTACATTTAGCTCTCTATAATTCAATTTTAAATGATATCAAGTGGAAACTTTATTTCGAAGCCTTGGTTGGGTCTCCCAGGTAGAACTGAATAATCGTATTTTCAAGATCACATCATGTTGAAACAAGGAAAATTATCCTTTCCAGCAGTTGTGAGAACTTGAGAACACACATGGAAGTCATAGCCCAACAAGAAGTACCAGATTATGGAAAAATCACTCTTGCTGCTCACACACTATTATTTACATATAAGACATTACTAGATTAATCTGAGCTAATTGCAACATCAGCACTGCCCACATGTGGGCATTTGAGAATTACTGTACTGATAAGGATGCAAAAAATGTTTCTGTTAAGATTTTATTTCTAATTACAAATAATAGGCATGCTAAATTAGGAACTCATCTTTTATAATAAAGTCTGTAATGGAAACAAAGTAGGAAATTGCAAAATAATCAATTACCTTGCCATACCCAAACCTTCTGTAAAGAACTGAACTGCAATTGCAGAGTTTTCAAATTGTAAACAGGGAAGACGAGTTGTCATTCCTAATAAAAGAAGGCTTGAATAAGTAGAACACATGGTCACAGAAGTTTAGCTGCATCTGATAATCTTTAAAGTATGCGTGAGTGTGAAGTTCTCTTTACTAAGTATGGTAGTCATTGTACTGGTAGTGAAGGATTATTTATTTTATGAATTACTTTAAATCATGACGTCACCTTTAGCTACAGTGATAATGATTTCATAGAAGACATTTTTTTCATAGAATGTTTCAAAGGTAGCTATTGGAAGAAAAAAGAATGAGGAAAGAACCTCCCATGATATCTGTTACTGAATGCACTACATTCATCAACTCAAGTCTCATAGCAAATGTGCAAGCTGGGCATTATATTCTGCCCTTGTTTAGATGGGAAACATTAGACTCACAACCAACAATGAAAGGCCTAATGACGTAAAACTAGTACAAAGGGAGTTAGCATTCCAAAACTAGATCTAGACCATCCTGCAGACTCGCCTTTCTGAAATACACTGCTGTAATCTCTTCATTCTCAATAAAGATCCAATAGTTATAAATGTCATTTTCCTTCTCACGAGAATGGAAATGATAATCCCGATCAACTTCTGAGAGCATCTGAAGAGCCAATTAGAGATCACATGTAACACATGTTGACAAGTAGGAAAGGATAAATTTTATTAAGAAACTAGTTTCTATAATTGTTATTTAGCTATTACTTATTAAGATTTTTATATGAGAAAATTTAGATTTATATAATAGGAAACTTTTCAAAGGATAAAGCAGTGCCACCATATGGAGTTAAAACCTTCCAGATAGACTGTGACTGTGTTCAAAAAACATGCAGAGTCTAAGAAATGTTTCTGAAAATATTATCTTTGAAAATTAGTCCTAATTTATCTGCCATGTGAATGTCATCAGTGTGCCAAACAAGGTGACACATGCCCTGCATCCTTTCAGACTGACATCATAATCCGTTACCGTGAAACCCCACTAAACTAAGTCTCCTCCAGTCTCCTTGGTGAAGTGGAAATAGGGCATAGTAATGACAGACTAATTTTCCCTGTTTCGCATAATTTTGCAAAGTCCAAAATTGATTTTAGTAATGGACATTATTTCAAACAAATGCTTAATATTTATAGAGGGCACCATATCATTGTTTAAAAGATGTTTGTCCCCTAATTCAGACAGTTCAGATACAAAATATTTTCTAATTACTACAATTCACTTTGTAGAGTCATTAAAGCCACAACCTGAATTATGAGCCATGTGATTTTCCTTCCTCAGGCCTAAGAGGTATTTTACTCACTTTAATCTGGTTCTCTTCTGCTTCAGGGAATGATTTTATCTATGAGATCCACACCTTAGAATCCAAGTAAAGGCTTTTTAGCACAGATATAATTTGTGTTTCTTCTTCCTTTATATTCTGCCAGATGTAAGAAATGGCAAGCCCACAGCTTCACCTCATCCTCCTTGCCATTTTTTCTGCCAAATCAGAGAATGGAACAGAGGCAAGCACCAGCATGTCACTGTCCATTGTAGTCTCTCTGTTACATAGACAAGTTCTTTCTGGGCCTCAGCTGTCTGTGTTAGTACCCCGACCAAACGCCACACAGCCCTTGCCATAACTTATTTAAGATCCCATCCTATATGTGTTAATTTCAGCACCTTTTCAGGAGCGAAGTTTGGTAGATGGACAGTCAATGGTCATGGTGTACAAATGGTACTGTAAGAACTGGGAAGGCTTCACTGGAAAGTGAGGCAGAGAAGGACATGTTTTATCTTTGGGACCCAGGCAAAGTTATGTAAGGCAAAATGTCCAAACAAAGTCATGGGATGGGGAGATAGGCAATGGCTCTGAAGTAGTACCCCAGGCTTAGGAAGCAGGGTAGCTGATGGACAAGGGCAATGGATTTTAAAGCTAAAGAAGGCAGTATCTCCTAAAGAGAGTGCTGTGCTTTCCTGCCACAATGGAAGGAAATGAAGATCTTTGTGTTGGATTTTGATAGTGTTACATTTTTAGTATACTTTGAGCTGCTGGATTGAAATTAATTGATATTTAGAGTAGATGGTAGTG